>NW_022204362.1:0-102747 GCF_007655135.1 Punica granatum | reverse complement strand
AATCATCTATACCAATGGTAGCCGGCCCACAGGGGCGAAATTGGCGTTGGGACCGACCCTCACAAATTCTCCATTCAAGCATTCCTGCAGCAACAACGACAACAACGTAAAAAACGTCCCCCTTTTGCCGCCATCATAGAGAAATCCCAAGAAAAGATAAGGAAGTCGGGTTTTTGATGAAAGACTTACAGGGAGGTGGCCTGTGATGGGGAGGTCCGTGACTGGAGGAGTCTCTGTAGGAACCGGGCCGAAGTTACCGGAGAGATAGTGAAGGGGCCGGGGAGGGCCGTACATGAGCTTCACTATGAGCTCCTCGATGTAGTCAATGGCCTTCGAAGTGAAGCCTTTGCTCGGCTTCGGGTTCAACGCCGCTATCCCCGGAATCGCTCTTCCGACGTGGCTCAGCTTCTTCTCCTCCTCCACCTCTCCCGCCATTGTTGCTTTGTCTCTGCGTGTCTCTCTCCCCCCTCCCTCCTATCTTTTCAGGATTGTATTATAGAGGTTTCGCTACTTTTATATGGTTTTCATATATGTATGTAATAACTACATGAAAGACATACCATCTGATTTTATATATTATAATTGATAATGGAAGCATCATATGGTAAATTACACTGGTGATCTACAAAATTTTACAAATATTTTAATATGGTACAAAATATTTTTTTGCTACTTGATAGTACAAAATGTTTCAAAGTTATTTTAGTATAGTACAAAATGTTTCAAAGTTATCTCGCTATTGAAGCCGTCAAATCGACACTGATGGTACAAAATCGAATTTTGTGAGACATTACATGATGGTGTAAAAAATTTTGAAGTTGTAACTTAATAGTACAAAATGTTTTACTTAAGTTACATGATGGTGCAAAATTTACAGATCTTGTAAAGGACGGCTTGACGGCGTCAATGGTGAGATGACGGTTTGTACTATACTGAAATAACTTTGAAACATTTTGTACCATCAAATAGCAAAAAAACTTTTTATATCTTATTAAAATATTTATAAAATTTTTAGACTATCAGTGTAATATACCTATCATATTATCAACATTATTGCTGGAAAGTCCATTGCGTTTCACCAAAAAAAAAAGAAACATAAAAAGGCTTATTTTATCGACAAACTGCAGTAAATTATACACGGCAACAATGATTACGTACATGGTCTAGTCTCATGCATTTTCACGTACGTTGCAGCGTAATATAATTGCCATAATGACGGCCCATTTGCTAATTTTCCTAATATGCACAAAATATCGTAATAATAGGATAACTGTGAAATAGATTCAATGGTTATGGCCAACTTATTTATCTCGATGGAGAATTGTATTTTTAACGACGCTTACTCCATTTTCCCAAAACTGTAGTGACAGAAAACAGTTAAAGTATTAAAATAATATGAAAACTACAATATTTTTCCGAAATTCCTATTACATCACCGTTGTAATTTATAAAATGAGTCCTTATAAAAAGAGTCTGATAATGTTTACTAATGGCAATAACTATCAATGGTGACATCAATAGAAGTCGGAGTCATTAGTGAGCCACTCGGCTCTTTAAAAATCCAAATTTGAAGAATAGAAGTTAAGCGAAGCAGATGACAAAGGAGAACATAAAGGACATGTATAACAAAGATTTAAAATCATGTTTTTTTTTGTAAGAATAACTGAGGGGTTGCAATTAATTTTGAACTAACTGATATCCGCTTGCCATGTGTGATTTCAAAAAACTTTTTCACTATGCTTGATTTTAACTAGCAAAAGGCAAAACTCCATGTTAGTTTTTTTTTTGGTGGGGCCCATGTGTTTGCAAAAACGCCAGGCGACAAGCTACCGGATGCCTCTTTTGTGGGCCCCATGAATCGACTGCTTGATCTGGAGATGAACCAGAAAGAGGAAAGGTGGGGGAAGGGAGAACTCGGGCGATGACACTTGGGCAGGGAGCCCTTACCCAACGGTAATAATTTGGTGAAGCAAAGAGAAAAACAAAAAATAATTTTCAAACAATTGGGGCCCATAAAAAAAACGTTGACCGGGGGCTTTGTCTTTACCCCGTTAGAATAAACTAGAGTAAAAAAATTTTATTGCTAAACAGACCCAATTTTTATTTTGTTTTGCTAGTGTTACGAACGGACCTTTCTAACATCGAAGATGATCGAGAGAGTCCGAAGTTGTTGAGGTTTGCCAGGGAATGCATGCGATGGAGTCTTCTAGAGAGCCTCGGTCCCCGAACCTTCTAGAAGTCTCCCGAGTCTTCTGTAATTAATATCGGTAGTTAGGATAATTGTATTTATACCGGTAGATGGTAGAAGTAGTTGGATGTACATTAAATAGCGAGTGCCTATATAAGGGCCTCACCTTCTCATTTGTACACACACTTGAAAAAGCAATACAAGTATCATTCTCCAGAGCTTCTCTCTCTAGTTTCTCTCTCTAGAAGTTCTGTGAAGGGAAAGGCTGCCTAGAAAAGCGATTCTAGGGCCGCACGGGTAGGGAACGCTAGATAAAATAGCAAGTCCGTGACAAGTGGTATCAGAGCGAAGGTCTAAGGCGATGACAACCTCTAACCAATCGGAGGTGGTGATCGATGAGACGAGGGCAAAGTCCAAGAAGTAGCGGGAAAACTCGAGGGATCCACTAAGTTCGTTTGAGGGCCGCATGACAAAGATGGAGGTTGTCATGGCGGAACGTCCAAGGCAAGACCGAGGACGCGTCCAAGGGCATAGAAGAGCTTCGCTCGAACTTGGAGGAGCTTCAAGAGGGTATGCAGGGCGCCTTGAACACTGCAGTGGACGAGCTGACCAAGCTGGACGAGACGCTGAAGCCCTTGTCTCGGCCACGCGTGCTGAGATCGATGAGCTCAGGGCCGAGCTCGTGCAAGTGCGGAGGACTCGTGTCAATGGGGGTGGCATGGGTCAATTTAGCGCGCGTCCAGATGTCCCGAGGCCCAAGGAGTTCAAGGGAACTAGGGTGGCCAAGGACGTGGACAACTTCATATGGAATATGGGGACCTACTTCCGTGCGACGAGAGTAGAGGACGAAGCTGTCCGTGTGGGGATGGTTTCCATGTACCTTGTGGATGTCGCTTTGCTATGGTGGCGTCGGAGGTGCGACAATCGAAGTGGCAACACGGTCAACACTTGGGAGGAGTTCAAGGCTTAATTCCACCAACAGTTCTACCCTGAGTATGCGGAGGATGAAGCTCGCGCCAAGCTTCGACGCTTGGAGCATAAGGGTGAACTTTGGAAGTATGTGCGGCAGTTCACGGAACTCATGCTTCAGATTCCGTCGCTGACTGACAAAGAAGCCTTCTTCCAGTTCATGGATGGGCTAAAACCGTGGGCTAAGCAAGAGCTGCAACGCCACGGTGTGCAAGATCTGCACAAGACTATGTCGACGGCGGAGTCGCTGGTGGAATTCCGCTCATCAAGCAAGTCCGACTCGAAAGAGAAGGGCAAGCCCAAAGGTGGGGGAGATAAAGAGAAGTCCTACCGATTCGATGGTGGCAAAACGACCAAGTCAACTTTCAAGGACAAGGTGGGGTCGAGCAAGCCAAAGGGGAAGGATGAGCGGATGCTCAAGTGTTTCTTATGCGATGGTCCGCACATGGCTCGAGAATGCCCTACCAAAGCCAAGCTCGCGGCGTTGGTGAAAGCCGATGAGGAAAATGAAGAGGAGACGTGGTTGGGCTCGCTGCGTATCCTTAGCTCCATTACAACCAGGAAGGCCAATCGGTCGAAGGGGCTCATGTTCGCGGATGTTGAAATTGATGGGAAGGCATTTAGTGCTCTCGTTGACACAAGAGCATCTAACCTCTTCATCTCTGAAGAAGGCGCGAAGAAACTGGGACTTCGCGTTGAAAGGACAAGGGGGCGGCTCAAGACGGTGAATTTCGAAGAAGTCCCGACATGTGGAGTTGCTAAGGACGTGGATGTCCGGATCGGGCAGTGGAGTGGAAAGGAAACTATTGAGGTAATCCCTCTTGATGACTACGACTTTGTTATTGGGATGGATTTCCTCGACATGATCGATGCACTACTCGTCCCATTCGCTGATTGCATCTCTGTGTTGGATGCTAAGTGTCAATGCGTGGTGCCGGTCAAGCGGTCGATGAAAAATGGGCAAAAGATCTTGTCGGCCATGCAACTGAAGCGAGGGATCCAGAAAGAAAAAGTCACGTACCTTGCGGCCTTGAAGGTAGATGAGGATGCGGCCTCGGGAGATGACGTACCAGCGGAGGTCGCCCAAGTCCTCGATTCCTTCAAGGATGTGATGCTGACGGAACTTCCGAAGAAGCTTCCACCTAAGAGGGAGGTGGATCACCGGATCGAGTTGGTGCCCGATGCTAAGCCACCGCCATGGCTCCTTACCGGATGGCACCGCCAGAGTTGGCGGAATTGAGGAGGCAGCTTAAGGAGTTGCTTGATGCTAGCTATGTCCGACCTTCGAAGGCCCTGTTCGGTGCCCCGGTGCTCTTCCAAAAGAAGCACGACGGATCTCTACGGATGTGTATAGACTACCGGGCACTGAACAAGCTAACGGTCAAGAACAAGTACCCTATACCGTTGATTGCAGATCTCTTTGACCAACTTGGGGAAGCTTAGTGGTTCTCTAAGTTGGATCTGCGGTCGGGGTACTACCAAGTGCGGATCGCGGAAGAGGACGAGCCTAAGACCGCATGCGTAACGCGATACGGTTCCTACGAGTTCCTCGTCTTGCCTTTTGGGCTGACTAATGCACCGGCCACTTTTTGCACCCACATGAATAAGGTACTCCACCCGTTCCTTGATCGATTTGTGGTGGTTTATCTTGATGATATCGTTGTGTATAGCCGGTCACTCGAGGACCACGTTGAGGACTTGAGACAGGTGTTCAAGGTGCTTCGGGAGAACCCCTTGTACGTGAAGAGGGAGAAGTGTGCATTCGCTAAGAGGGAAGTCCCTTTCCTCGGCCACATCGTTGGTGGGGGTCGGGTCCGAATGGATCCATCGAAGGTGGCCTCGATCATGAAGTGGGAATCGCCAACCAAGTTGACAGAGTTGCGATCGTTCCTAGGTCTCGCCAACTATTATCGACGGTTCATAAAGCGCTACTCAAGCATCACCGTGCTACTCACGGACCTCTTGAAGAAGGCTCGAGCCTGGGAGTGGACAAACGAATGTCAAGCAACTTTTGATCGCTTGAAGCGGGTTATCACGGATGAGCCCGTTCTCGCGTTGCCTTGTTATGAGAAGCCGTTCGAGGTGGAGACGGATGCCTCGGATTTCGCTATCGGCGGGGTGCTGATGCAAGATGGCCACCCCATCGCGTTTGAGTCCCGCAAGCTTAGTGACGTGGAGCGGCGGTATACGGTCCAAGAGAAGGAAATGACGGCAGTGGTGCATTATCTCCGGACTTGGAGGCACTATCTCTTGGGCTCAAAGTTCGTTGTGAGGACGGACAATATTGCCACGAGTTACTTCCAGACGCAAAAGAAGTTATCCCCGAAGCAAGCTCGTTGGCAAGATTTCCTAGCCGAGTTCGATTTCGTGATGGAGTATAAGCCAGGGAGGACCAATGCCGTGGTTGATGCATTGAGTCGACCGGTGGAGCTCGCCGCGATCAGCCGACTTGAGAGTCCATTGTTGGGTCGGATCAAGGAAGGGCTGCAGCATGACGCTAAAGCCCGCATTCTCTTGGAGCTCGCTTGCAAAGGGAAGTCATGGCAATTTTGGTGCGAGGACGACCTTGTTTACACCAAGGGTCGTCGAGTCTATGTGCCGCCCTATGACAACCTCAGGCGGGAGATTCTACGGGAGTGCCATGACTCAAAGTGGGCTGGTCACCCAGGGATTCACCGCATTTTGGCACTCGTCGAAAAGCGGTACTATTGGCCCCAACTGCGGGATGATGTGGAGACTTTCGTGAAGACTTGTCTTGTGTGCCAACAGGACAAGACAGAGCAAAAGTCGCCCGCAGGACTCTTCGAGCCTCTCCCCATTCCAGAGCATCCTTGGGAGAGTGTTTCGATGGATTTCATAGTCAACCTTCCGAAGTCGGAGGGATGTCAAACGTTGATGGTCGTGGTTGATCGATTCTCGAAGTATGTGACGTTCATCCCGGCCAAGAAGGACTGCCTAGCGAAAGAGGCAGCCCGACTCTTCATGAAGCACGTGGTCAAGTATTGGGGCGTGCCGACCACGATAGTGAGCGATCGTGATCCTCGATTCACGGGGCGATTCTGGACTGAGCTCTTCAAGCTTTTGGGCACGAGCTTGAACTTCTCTACAAGTCTCCATCCTCAAACCGACGGCCAAACGGAGAGGGTGAATGCACTCTTGGAGTTGTACCTACGACACTACGTGAGCACAACGCAAAAGGATTGGGCGACGATGATCGATGCAGCACAATTCTCTTATACCTACAAAGGAGCGAGTCCACCGACAAAAGTCCCTTCGAGATTGTGACGGGCCAGCAGCCATCAACCCCAAGTACGGTGGCATCGGGCTACAAGGGGAATAGCCCAGCGGCATACAAGCTCGCCAAGAATTGGCAAGAAGAGGCGGACTTGGCACGATCTTGCCTCAACAGGGCGACGAAGCGAATGAAGAATTGGGCCGATAAGAAGCGTCGCCACGTCGAGTATAGTGTGGGCGACCTTGTGTTGGTGAAGCTACACAACATTCTCCGACACAAGGACGTGTACAAGGGCCTTACACGGAGATACAAGGGCCCATTCCAAGTCCTCCAGCGTGTAGGTAACGTGGCGTACAAGGTGGAACTCCCTAAGAAGCTAAAGCTCCACTCGGTATTCCATGTGAGTATGCTAAAGCCGTTCCAGGAGGACAAGGAAGATCCAAGCAGAGCCAAGTCCTCGCGTGCACCAATTGGGGCTAAGGCGGCATAAGACCAGGATGTCGAGTAAATCTTGGTTGATCGAGTTGTGAGGAAACGTTGGTGCAAGCCAAAGCGTGAGTACCTCATCAAATGGAAGGGGTTACCCGAGAGTGAGGCAAGTTGGGAACCCGCAGAAGACTTGTAGCAGTTCACAAAGCAGATTGAGGCTTTTTATGCAGAGAATGCGACGAGGGCGTCGCTAGAATAGGTGGGGAAGAATGTTACGAATAGACCTTCCTAACATCGAAGATGATCGAGGGAGCCCGAAGTTGTTGAGGTTTGCCAGGGGATGCGTGCGATGGAGTCTTCTAGAGAGCCTCGGTCCCCGAACCTTCTAGAAGTCTCCCGAGTCTTCTGTAATTAATATCGGTAGTTAGGATAATTGCATTTATACCGGTAGATGGTAGAAGTAGTTGGATGTACATTAAATACCAAATGCCTATATAAGGACCTCGCCTTCTCATTTGTACACACACTTGAAAAAGCAATACAAGTATCATTCTCCAGAGCTTCTCTCTCTAGTTTCTCTCTCTAGAAGTTCTGTGAAGGGAAAGGCTACCTAGAAAACCGATTCTAGGGTCGCACGGGTAGGGAACGCTAGATAAAATAGCAAGCCCGTGACACTAGACTCATGGTGTCCATATATATAATCAAAAAAAGAATATGCATGAAACTTATGGTTGAGTAGTTCATGAAGATTTCACAAATCACAATGTGAAAAATGACATAATATTATTATGCGACGTGGCATGAAACTATTAAGTTATGGAACATACAAGGTCTTCTATTACAGTGTTGAATAAAATAATAAATAATCATTTTTTTGTGTATACACCAGTTCCCAACAACAATTACAATATATAAAAGCAAATTCCAAATCATAAAACCTTTATACTATTTGTATAAATTGATATACAATTAAGTGTCCTTTAACATTCAGTTAAATGAATTTTTACTCTATTTTAATTTTATTAGATTCAACGAGTTATAAATATGTCTATATTATTTGTATGAAAATTAAGTGCCTTCTTGAAAAATTAGAAATCTTCTTAATACTTTTACAAGAACTCTTTGAGATACGTTATTTTTATTTCAAATTCATTGCACTAAATATCCTATAAATAGTTGAAGTGAATATTTATTTTATACATATCATCTATTTGTTTTAGTTTTTTCTGCACATTTACTCCTGCACGATATTTCTCTATACATATTATACGCTGCTTTACTATATACATACATATATATATATATGTTATTTGCATTTTTTATCAGATTAGAGTATGTATTTATTTACCAACATAATTTTCACTTCTTCATCTTTCACTCATAATTCATAGTTAATATATCTATTCGGGACAAGCCTTTATTTTCTATTTATATAAATTCCAACGACATCCATGAGTATTCGAGAAAAGACAACGACACCCTCTACTTTTAAAATGAATGCTTACTACCCTGCCCTTACTGACATGGCAGGTTACAAGGTGCCATATGGACTAGTTTACTAACATGATATTTCACCAATAATTTTTTTTTTCCAAAAGGAATCTAGAATTTAATTGTTAAAAGAAGAAAAACAGAGATGGCTCTCTCGATGTGGACTGGGAGACCACCTCGCCGGTGTAATGAATTTTATGATAAATATCTACACAAAGAAAGATCATTTTATTAAATCAAGGGTAAATTGCACTGGTAGTTTAAAAAGTTTTACAAATATTTCAATATGGTACAAAATGTTTTTTTGCTACTTGATGGTATAAAATATTTCAAAGTTATTTCAGTATAGTACAAACCGTTATCTCGCCATTGACGCCGTCAAACCGTTTTTTACAAGACTATAAATTTTGCACCATCATGTAACTTACGTAAAACATTTTGTACTATTAAGTTACAACTTCAAAATATTTTGCACTATCATGTAACGTCCCACAAAAACCGGTTTTGCACCATCAGCGTCGGCTTGACGGCGTCAATGGCGAGATGACGGTTTGTACTATATTGAAACAACTTTGAAACATTTTGTACCATCAAGTAACATATTTTTTTTTACCATATTGAAACATTTGTAAAAAATTTTGGATCACCAATGTAATTTACCCTTAAATCAATTAAAATTTTTAACTTAACTACTATCATCATTCCTTTAAAAATTTTACATGTCTTTTTGTATTTGAAAAATTGAGAGTACTTTCATTATATCTAAGCAAAGAAAGAAGAAAAACATAAATGGCTCTCTCTGATGTGGTCTGGGAGACCACCTCGTCAATGTAATGAATTTTATGATAAATATCTACGCAAAGAAAGATCATTTTATTAAATCAATTAAAATTTTTAACTTAACTAATATCATCATTCCTTTAAAATTTTACATGTCTTTCTATATTTGCAAAATTGAGAGTACTTTTGTTATATCTAAGCAAAGAAAAAAGAAAAATAGAGATGGCTCTCTCTGATGTGGTGTGGGTGACCTTGCCGGTGTAATGAATTTTATGATAAATATCTAAGCAAAGAAAGATCATTTTATTAAATCAATTAAAATTTTTAACTTAACTAATATCATCATTCCTTTAAAAATTATACGTGTCTTTTTGTATTTGAAAAATTGAGAGTACTATCGTTATACTTGAGAATACTATAACCATTTCCATATATCATAAAATTTCTACTATCTTTATATTTAGCCAATGTACCATTTATTTTAGTTATCTCATATCGTACTTTATATGATAGGTTATGTTCATATTAATTAAGGTTCAATCAATAGATAAATGTTTTTGTCGGAAACTGTGGATATTTTGCCTAGTATTATCTAAATATCATGCCAAAATAGAGGTATTGGCCATTCATAATATTATGGTTTTCCTTTTAGAATGTGAAAGGAAATTTATAGGCTTGAAGAGTTAATTTAGATAAATATTAATGGTAAACGTATCATATATAGCGTAAACATAAAGTAATATGGATGGTGGATGTAATTTCTGCATGTCAATAGTAATTTGATTTAGTCATTAAGTAAAATTAACAAATCTATCGCATTATGTGTTATATCATTGTTTATATTATGGAAAAGTATAGATTTGGTTCTCTAGATTTAAGCATTTTTCTATTTTCATCATTTTTTTAATTATTTTTCTATTTCCATCCATTACCTTTGAACAATGTTCTATTTAAATCCTTCCGTTACAAAAACCATTAAATGTGGCTGAGTTGAAGCCACATCAGTCGCCACGCGTGCAACACATTCCATGTCAATATTAGGGGAAAGAAAAAGAAAAGTCAATGATGGAAAATAAATTGACTTCTTGGGGGAAGGCAGGACCAAGAACCCAAACACTAACAACGTCCTCTTTTTCTTCTTCAGCTCCGACATTGAACTTTCTTTTGCTGACATTCGAAGAAGAATTGATTGGATTCTTCACCTCAGCCACATATGGAGCTTTGGAAGCACTAGAGCCCAAAAACGAACACACCTAGTGTTTTCTTCTCTTCGGCTCCAACACAATCGACGATTCCAAGCCAGAGGATATATCCAATAGATATCCTTCGCAGCTTCAATTGGAGAACAACTCACCAATATCTAAACAATTCAACACTAAATGCCGGAAAATCCCCTAATTTCAGTGCCTTGATCTTGATAACAAAGTTTGAAGTTAAGCCCAGCTTAGTTTACTCTGATTCACACTCCCCATCTCATCATAAGCTTCCTATAAAATGCTATTTTATCGAAGAGGAATTGAGTCGTAATTGGTGGGGGAGGGAAGACACATAAAGCGAGAGAGAGAAGAGGAGGAGAGAGAGAGGGAGAGAACTGAACAATGGCTGCAACAATTTTGATAGTGGCCTAGTACGTCATTTTTTTTTTTGATAGTGGCCTTGGCGTCTTCTCGAATCTTCAATATCCGTCAGTCTTCCTTGCCGATGACCTTTCCAATCCGTCTCGATGGGACCATTTTCTGGAATATCATGTCCTGCTCACCGCCCTCCACTTCGTCCCTGATTCCACCACCGACCCCCCTCCTTCGGCCCCGCCCGATGCTTCGTCGTGGAAGGAAGGCATTGCTTGGTGGAGATTTCAGGGATAGTATTTAGGCTCTTCAAATTGCAGAGCTCAAGAAACTTTTTTTTTTTTTTTGATCGGAAGAAGAAGGCAAGAAGCCGAACGACTTGACTATCGAGTTTTCCTTTTTTTGTTTTTTTTACTATTGATGTGGAATGTGTTGTACATGTGGCGGCATATGTGGCTCCAACTCAGCCACATTTAACAATTTTTGCAACGGAAGGATTAAAATAAAAACATTTTTAAAGGTAAAAGATAAAAACAGAAAAATGATAGAAAAAGTATTGAAAAGTGCTCAAACCTAGAAGGCCAAATCTATATTTTTCCATTTATATTAAGTATATACTATTTGACTTAGGGTTGTATATATCCAAAATTTAATCATTTTAATTTAATATAAGTATGAAAATCACGTGTCAAGATTGTATGAATTAGTTTACGTGAATTGGGTGCTATATATATATATATTTTAAACACTATTGGGTACTATAGTTTGTATAATATATGTGTGTATCATTTAATGAATTTTATGATAAAGTCAGAGTTGAACTATATAGACATTCACAAAATCTTGTTAATATAAAGGGAAAATTACAATACATAATTCAATTTTTTTTTACTTTTTTTTACAATATAATACACTATGCTTTAATTTCTTTAATGAAATTCCTTTTATTTTCACCATACTATCAACTTTCAATAATAAATGTGACAAGAAGTTGACTTAACACCTGATTTGGCTCAAGCTTGCGTACGTGTCATTCATATGGAAACAAATTATACAAGGCAAGATAATAAAGAATGGATAAAGGAATTAAAATTATGATGATAACACACGTGCTTGCAGACCACATGCTTGTGTATGTTCTTTCTTCATCTTCGTTTAGCACATGTATATACATATTATACAATGCAAGATAATAAATAATAATAATAATGTATAACAAAGAATCCTTAGGGAGGAAACTTCTTCTGATCATCACCAGTCATGTGCTGTGATTTGGAGAGGTTATCTTATCTTTTCTTTTTTTGGGTAGAAAAAGTGATGTCGCATATGTTAAAATCTTAACCAGGGTCCGTTACAATCCATCCGGGAAATGCAGATCCCGTAACATCTCTATATAAGAGATCAAACAAAAAAGATGGAGGAGTCTGCAGATCGACTGAGGCACGGGCTGCACTGTTCGCCACCAAACTTGGCCCCAGCATCAGCACATGAGTTGCCTCATTTGAATTGGCAGCACAGGAGAGGGTATCTACTTAGCAATATCCTTAGACGAAATTGGCAGCGGAATTGTTGCCCCATTTGTTGCCTCAATACTTGCATGTGGACGGTAAGAGAATATATATAATAAAAACTAGTGCACAAGAGCCACAGTTTTTATATTTTTATCTTATATATGGATGCAAATTTTATAAGTTTTTATTTGATCATATATATATGTTGATCGAGAAGGTCAATAAATAATAAAAGTTCTAAAATATTCTTACAGCCGAAAATATTACTTTTCTTCTTTTTTGACTTTTGAGGCCACTTCTTAAAGATAGATATGAGAATAAATGTAGAATGAGGTGAGCGAAGATTAAGATGGTATCAGTTAATAAACCAAACATTAAAAATATAAAATTGTGCATGGTAGGAAAAATAATAATTCTATTTTTAATAACTTTTGGAATAAGAAAAAAGAATAAAAAAAAGTCCTGATTAAATGTGGTTTCTTTTAAGAGATAACTTGAAATTAGTTTCGCTATATTGATAAATTTTTTTAAATAAAAATTAAAAAAATGTATATAAAGTTATCAATCTATTTAAGTATACTTAATTCAAGGACTCCTTACATAGGAAGAAGTGAAATATTAATTAGGAATATTCATGCTATTTACTTCCATTAAGAGCTATATCAAGAAAAGGATCTACAACGTACTATATTTAGTAAGAAAAAAGACATTTAGCTACTTTTATATAACTCTATGTATCCCTAATACAAATCTTGTCTAAGGTTCAATAGATTATCAAATGATAGTATTCAATGTGATAGTTTCATTGCCACCTAAACAAAAATAGGGGTCTTATGTCTACATTTTAAGAGCATGGGGTGTTGTCATCTTTTCTCATGACTTTAGGAGTTGTCATTGGAATTTACTCTTATAATAATTCACGTCATATGTGTTGATTATCTACGTTGGTTAAAAAAATTGATAAAATATTACAACATAACATGCGGGTATCAGTTAGTTTAAAATTAATTGCAATGCCTTAGTTATTCTTAAATATAAAAAAGCATGATATTAAATCTTTGTTATACATGTCCTTTATGTTCTCCTTTGTCATCTGCTTTGCTTAACTTCTATTCTTCAAATTCGGATTTTTAAAGAGCCGAGTGGCTCACTAATCGCTCCGACTTCTATAGATGACACCATTGAGGGTTATTACCATTAGTAACCATTATTATACTCTTTTTGTAAGTAACTCATTTTATAAATTACAATGGTGATATATTATGAATTTTGGAAAAATATTGTAGTTTTCATATTGTTTTAATACTTTAACTATTTTCTGGCACTACAGTTTTTGGGAAAATGGAGTAAGAGTCGTTAAAAATAACAATTCTTCATCGAGATAAATAAGTTGACGATAACCATTGAATCTATTTCACAGTTATCCTATTATTACGCGGCAACGTACGTGAATATGCATGAGACTAGACCATGGACCTAATCCTTATTGCCGTCTATAATTTACTGCGGTCTGTTGATAAAATAAGCCTATTTTCTGTTTCTTTATTTTTTGTGAATCGCAATGGACTTTCCAGCAATAGTGTTGATAATATGAAAGATAAGAAAGTATCTTCTTATGAATGACAAGCCCAATTATTATTCTCCCATCCTTTTCTCTTAACCACATACTCAGAGCCATTTGTCCAACTTTGATCAGTCAGCACAAATTGTGGAATTTTGTTAATACATTTTGCAACCAATAAATGGATAATATCTATTTATCTTTTAATATTTCCAATAATTTATTTATAATTCAAGTCATATATAAAAAATAAAGTAAATTGCTTGAAAATAAAAAATTTACTAGAAGTATCTTTGCAATTCATGACATTGTAGACTATAGCTAGGTAAGATAAATTGTTTAGAGAAAATTTTTTTAAAAAAAGGCTATATCATTGTACTAGATACATGTACAAAAAAGGAAAAATTGGAGAGATCCTCCAGGCTAACTAGAAAGAAATATATATGCGAAAGTATCACATCATATAAGCACGATATGATTCTAGATCCAAAGGCAATCTCTAAATCTTGAACTCTAGCCCAACCAAACGATACGGAGCCCGATTAAAACCAAGAGTATGAATGCTTCTCAAGTCAAATATTCCATGAAACTTTCAGCTATCTCATCTGAAAATACTGAACGAATCTCTATACGAAAGCAAAACTGGAGTGGTACTCGAGCACAAGGCGCACACCACAAGACCTAGAACCAAGCCGAACTGGGGGAGGTGATCAGATCCGGGAAGGTCTTTATCAGATCCGACCATATCCGGTCAGATCTGAGGTGGATCCGACCAGAGCCGGTCCTCCTGACATCTGTGTTATTGAAAATCTACAGATCATCAGCGCATGCTGGGGCCTTTATACCAAGCGACAAAAAATAAATAAAAATGAGGAGGCCTAAAAGGTCATTTTCTTTGATGCTTTGTATCGTACGATAAACACGCCAAGGACATTTAGTCACATTTATCATTTTTCTTTCCTTTTACCTAAAAGGTCACATACATCTTTGTCTTGTACACCCAAGCTTAAATAGCAGACTGATGTATAGGCAAGCTCAAGCTCAGCTCAATTATGTATTAGTTGTATCTGTGAGCTCGAGGTTAATCAAGCTTAAATAGCAGAGCTCAAGTTTGAGCTTAACTCTCGAGATATAGACCAGCAGCTCGAACTTGACATAGCTCCATTTGCAACTTCTTGTGCAAGTGGAAATCGAGCTCAATTAGGCTTCAGTGAGCAAGAATTCAAACATTCTGATAGAGGAAAAATTGCACCATTGATACAAAACCTCTTTAAAATGTAGCACTTCTATATGAAAACTAAAAATTGTAAAGATTTCATACAAAATGTTTAGATTATATTCCATTATCGATTCGTCAATTCTTGACTTACTCCGTCTATTTCAATTGACGTGGTCTATGTTGGTAGTTGATGTGTCCAGCAATGTTGACATGTCACGTCACATCATCAATATATTAATAAAAACCCAAATTTTTGGGAAAATACAATAAAATTTCAGATAATAAAAGAAATTTCAAAGAATACTGAAATTAACATAAATTTTTTTCAGAAAATTCTTAAAAGAGCCAGTTCAATAAAAATTTTCAGAAAAATAACAAAAAATTTTGAAAAAAATTAAAATAATTTTAGGGTAAGTTTTAAAAAATGTTTGCTTAAAAAATTCATTTTAAAATTTGCTGAATTTTTAAAAAATTTTAGTATTTTTTGCTATTTTTATGAAATTTTATTGAACTTTTAAAATTTAGTGGTTTTTAAAAATAATTTTCTATAAAAGTTTACTTTAATTTTTATTTTATTTTATTTTACTGAAAACTTATTGTATTTTTTGCACTTTTTTTTGTTGTTTTTTGAAAATTTTATTGTATTTTTCAAATATAGTGGTGTTTTTCTAAAATTTTTCTATAAAAAATTTTAATTTAGTATGTTTCAAAATTCTTTTGATATCTTCCTGAAATTTATTGAATTTCGATTTAGTGGTGCTTTTACAAATTTTTATTTTAATCTTTGTATTTTTTCGATTTTTTTTGAAAATTTATTGTATTTTTTCAAAAAAAAATTATTATTTTTTCTGAAATTTTATTGTATTTTCCGAAATTTTTGTTTGTTTATTAATGGCACGCTCCTTTAGTATTTATGTCAGTTGTCACTGTGGAACCACATTAGCAAAAACTGACTGAGTTAGTTGAGATTTGACGGATTGTTCAACGTTGAACATAATCTAAACGTTTTGTATCAAATCATCACAATTTTTAGTTTTTGTATGAAACTGTTACATACCAAAGAGATTTTGTACCAAGTTTACAATTTTCCCTGTGAAAATTTCATTCTTCTAACAAATATAGGGTCGATGTTACAACATATCAAAGTACTTTCAAGTGGATTGAATATTACTCATTCCCGTAAATAATAATCACCCAATATTTTTTCTTTTCAAAACGCATCAAAGGCATGCAAAATGTGATACTCCAAATAAATATGTAAACTTGGAAAACAATTCTCAAGGAAATGCATGCAAACTGTGATACTCCAAATAAATATTAAACAAATAGCAATGCTTCCCTCAAGTTGGTGAGTAGATATACCAACAGAAGGGAACAAATTTTCACATGCCCATAGTTTAGTTCCGGGTTGGAATTTTTCTCATATTTTTTTCCCCTCAGAAAGTTTACAAAAAAAATTTAAAACAAACAATTAAAGAAAAAAAGGTCTGTATATGAAAAATATATGAATCAAACGGTTTTAATTAGTGAAAATATATCATGTATTTTTATATGAAAAATACGAGCAATTGGGTTTAAAACAAGGTCTTCGGAGAGTGAGCGTCACATTTCGAAATTCGTTTTACAAGCGCGTCCCTGAAGAAAGAAATCATTGCCAATTAACTCGTATAGTTTTGAAAATAAGCACTGATAGTCAAAATTAAGTACTTAGTACTCGATAATTTATTTATTTATTCTTGATAGTCCCTCTTTTTACGGGAGATCCCCAGTTACTTTGTCATTTCTCTAATTCGATGTGCTCACTGAACAATGGTCATAACCTGGGCCGGAATGAGGTGCTTACACCGGTCCATGCTGTTATAGGGATCAAGCAACAACAATATAAGTTGTTGCAGAATAGCCTTGTGACTATTAGAACGAATAGTTAAAGGGCTTCTCCACCATCTATTGTACAACGTTTCAAATGGCCTTCTATGCTCCGCTATGTATCACTGAGTTTTTCTTTGTCATTTGCTTAAAAGCAGTGTACTTGAAGTTTATGCCATGTGACCCTTGTGAGTTGTGTCTCTCCTAAATATGGCTATACCCTTTCCCAACTGAAGGCAATTGCCATCACATTTAGTATTTAATGATAAATTCTAATGAGTTCCGACTATTGTTGCTTTTTCTTAGACCAGGCACACTTATGTGGAATTCTATTATATTATTAAATTCCATTAGGCTCTTGTTTGATCACAAGCGAGGGTGTCTTTTTCGGTAAGTCTTCAGTAGCAGCCTCTCATGAGGATTCGCCCTTGCTTTCGCCTTCAATTTCTTGTTGTTTTGTTCCAAATATAGGAGTTATGCTGGGATCTGATGGCACTGACCGAATTTACATAGAGGTCGATGTGACTATCTCATTTATTTTATCCGAGATTGTCTGGGAATGCCTTAGTTACCATCAATAAATTAGGTTGAAGAGAAACACCCTCATGCTGCTTTGAGGCTTTTATCTTGCTGCAATTAGATTTTTATGTACTGGTAAGAAATTCTACTTTTCTTGTGGAGAAATGATTGGTTGTATATTTAAAAGTTGCTTTCAATATTCAATAAGATTTATATATATATTACATGCATGCGATTGTTGTAACTTTTATGACATCCTTGATATAATGCCTTTGTGAGTGGAAATACATCTCGAGCTCTTAATGATCTGGCTTTCTTGTGATACTTGTGGACTACAACCATCTTGTTTCTTGATTTCAACTTTTTAAACAATGAATTTTTTGCTATATACATTTTTTCAGTGGTTAGACTAGACACCGTGTAGTTCAAGCAAAAGGTGATGTCCCATTCCCCTGTGCTTTTCTACTTTTACAATTTTCTCTTCTCCATGCTCTGAATTGCCTATATAGACACCTAATAGCACTCCTGCTTCCTTCGGCTTGGTGGCGGCGCTCGCCCTGCACCCTTTTTGTTATATCTATATCTTGAATTTTAAAAAAACTAGATAGTCATGTTTATGATCTGAATTAGTATGCATGCCTAATGCCTGAACAAAATGTTTCAACAATTTGGCCAGAGAACGATCATGTTCGCTATTTGGCCATTGATAAATTTTTATTACATTTATCTGCAAGACATAATTTTATAACCTGATGTTGACTATTTTTTTCCTTCACAATTATGCAGTTTTGGAATTATCATCTTTTCTTCTTGAACTTCTCGATGCCCACGGCTTCTTCCTAGGTTGAAATTTATAATTTTTTTAGCTGCTCTTTATTAAGTAGTTTGAATGCTAACTATATTGAATTTTGATACATTTTATGAGCAAATATGTTTCTGCTTTACATGTAATGTCGTCTTTCTCAGTTTTCCCTTGTAATTGCAGTACTTATCCATTACTATATACTATATAGATATGTCAAAGGGGAAAGGCTGGTTATTGAGGTGATGTTTTCCATATCTTGCCCAAGGAATGCAGTGATAATAAGAAATGTAGATACTTATTAACTGGACTTGCTGTAAATGCTAGACATATATAATTTCTTTGTAGATTACTTTTAAAAGGAAAAACAGGAGATGAAATCAGATTCCTATTACAAGACATGTCACGCATATCATTGACTTTTTGTCAATGTTACATTATATTCAACTAAACGACACCTCTTTGCAATCAAAGGTGCAGTTTTTAACTCCAACTATTTATGAGACTATAGATATGCCAATAATTTACATCTTATTGCAATTGAAAATGCATCCAATACCAAGTTACAAATTTAAGCTGAGGAAGAGTCACACGTTGGGTGCAACTATGAAATTTAGGTCTTGCTTTCACCCTATATATCACTCTAGAAAAAAAATCTGCACTGACATAGTAAGCTATGATGAATTGGCATCGCTGTTGAGGAGTGGTCTCTCTCTTTGAAATATTTTGATGTTTTATTTTATTCTTATTCTAAGTTCAGTGAATGTAATTATGTTCAATATACTAATTGAAAGTTTATAATAACTAACTTCTTGCACCTAATATAAGATTATAATCACATTAGATAACATAATTATAAACTTCTAGAAAACACACGCACATGCAACGCAAGTGCTAATACACTAGTATTTTAAAATTGGCGCAAGTTTACTATGATGAATCGAACAAACTGTTCAATAAGTTCATTGCCCCCAGTTCATCCACATAAGTTCCTCGTTGACTGTAGAATACATGTGTATTTTTAAACCACAGTAGAACACATATTGAACCCATCAATGGTCATGCACTAATGTACATATACGTGTATATATGTGAAGACGCTGCCGCCGTTTGCTATTCATGCAAACGGCGGCAGCGTCTTCACATATATACACGTACAAAGATTGAATTGCTAAGATCATTTTTTTTAATAGAAGTGGACGATATTGGAGATATGAAACATATTTTCCTTTTAAAGACAAATCAGATTATTATTTTTTATGGATTTCGCATAATACGTTATAAATAGGATGTGGATCACGCTAAACTGCAAATAATTCAACTCTTAAAAAAAGTATTGCTACCACTAGACACTAGTTCTCAAAAAGTTCATCTAACCCTAGGCATGAAGTTGTGTTGTTCAATTTTATTTTATTATTTTGTTTCATTTTTGATTCTTGATCTCAAGAATATGAAAACTGAGGCTTATCAATTTCAACTTTTTTTTTAAATATTTTCTGCACCATCAATGAGTTCGTGAGTGTATAAAATTTTAGGTATCGTGTTATTCTTTGAATCTTTCCTTTCATTCTTATAAAAATGAATTTCACGTTTTATCTTTTTCTAAAAGATTTTGCTTTTTCTCGATGTCATATTTCTCTTCAGATTAGTCATGTTACTTCAAGCCTTATGAATGTGATTTCGTTAATTTTCTTCATTACTTTTTTCATAGCGCATGTTCTAAATTATATCTTTGATTTTTTTTAATATCTCTCTCGCTTTTCAACAATTTTTTTTATGTATTGATTTGTAGTTTTTCTTTTTCAAGATGTCTTATAATTTATTGAAAGATCTAGCACTTGAAAAAGATTCGTGGAAAGTAAAAATTAGAGTGATCAAATTATGTGACACTGTGAACACATAGTAATTACTTGATTAATATGAAAATGTTTTTTCTGGGATAAAATATTTCTTATTTATTGTTATATCTATAATAAATGCAGAAAAATAAAATTGTAGTTTTAAATTATAGTTTTGACAGAATAACTCAATTTATGTACTTGTGCAAAAAAAATCAAGTGGATACATTTAGGAACCAACTAGATAAAGGGTCTGTCTTTGCTCTTGAGAATTTCATAGTATCAACATCTTCTGAACAATATCGCCAAGTTATGGGTGATTTGAATATCGTATTTTTGGTAATAACATTTGAACTTCTCAATTCCTAATTATAAGTTTGAGTTTGCAAACATCCAGACGGTTTCTAACATATGCAACATCCATACCATACTGATATAATTTTTCTTTTTAATTTTTATTCATACTTTCGTTTTGGATTGGTGGAAGTATCCCGTTCAACATATGGGCTCCGCGACTAATATATAACTAAAGTAGACTACAATGACCATTTGCTCTTTGTTTGGTCTACGAGAGCCTTTCACATGAGTTTTTCGAACGCTTTCATTGACTGACTTTTCGAATTCTAAATTTAAAAGCACAATATATGTGAAAATTCAAACCGGATAAGCACAATACAACTAAATTTAAAAGTCAATCTCCCCAGTCTTAAACTCTACTCCCGCCAAACCAAATGGACCCTATGACCACCGCCTTGGGAGGATCCTCAAGTCGAATCCATGCAACTTTCTGTTATTTCATATGAAGTTCCCGGAAGGATATCCATACAGAGCAAAATAGAAGCAGATCTTCTGCGGCACTCGAGCACAAGGATCACAGCACAAGAGCCGGAACCAATCTGAACTGCTGGGAGACGATTGAATGTGAACATGACATCACTTTTTTTTTTATTACAAAAGAGGTTTAAAACCTAATAAAATGAAAGAAAAATCTCAAATACCTAATAAATAAACACAACTAGTTTCACTAAATATCGAACATGATTGGATCGATCGCGATGACATCTCTGTTGTTGAAAATCTACGTATTGTCAGTGTATGGTGGGGCCTTCATGCTAAGCGGAAAAAACAATTAATTAATCAATAAAATAAGTGGCTTAGCATCACTTATCAGTTTCTAGCACGCTGCTTGTCAGGATAAATAAGTTTGCCATTAGTTTTCGAGTTGAATCTTGATCGAAATTAATTTGATTTTATGTAATGATTGCAAGTATTGATAAAAATATATACATTTATGAAAATATATATGTATGTATATATAGATGTGAAAGTAGATGATGTATCAAAAAATTAATTATAAAAATAATTTTAAAAATATAAGTGAAAATTTATTATTAAATAGAGAAAAGACAAAACAGTAATGCTTAAATTTTCAAGAAGAACATAATTGAATTGGATAGAGTAAAATTTTTTATTAGAAAATCAAACAAAAAAATATAAACGACATCGTGTTATGTGTATCTTATTTTCTTTTCCCAGTAAAATATCACATATATGTTTGTCTTATACACCCAAAATTAGAAAGAAAAAAAATAGTATTGTTATATGTATATATCATTGTCCACACTGAAAGAGTTTTATTTCTTAATATGATAACTTGACTTGACTGGATTAGTTGGGACCTAATTGGGTTTCCAGATACAAGAATTCACACCGAAAAAAAATAAAGAAAAGTATCTCTTTTAGGGGATGTATGTCCAGGCAAGCTCAAGCTCAGCTCAGCTCAATTATTGTATTAGTGAGCTCGAGATTGGTCAAGCTTAAATAGCGGACCTCGAGTTTGAGCTCAACTTGAGATATAAACCAGCAGCTCGAACTTGATGTGGCTCCATTTGCAACTTCTTGTGCGACTGGAAATCGAGCTCAATTAGGCTGGAGTGAGCAAGAATTCAAACATCCTGATAGACGTAGAATCTAATCATGGCGCGACAATCAAATTAGCCAGATTCGTTTCAAATTAAACGGAAATTGAAGAAAAATATTTCACTGTTTTAACAAATATAGGGTCAGCGTTACACTTACAGCCAATTAAAGTACTTTTAATTCTAATTGGCACGCGAATTATTATGGATCTAGTAGATTTCCACAAGTATTATGATTGAGCATTACTCGTTCACTGTAGATAATAATTGCCCAATATTTTTCTCGAAACGCATCAAAGGCTGCGAGATACATTATATAATGTAGACATGATAACTAGCTAGAAGTAAAATTAATAAACTTGGAAAACAACTCTCAAGAAAATGCATGCAAACTGCGATATGCCAAATAAATATTACACAAATAGCAATGCTTCCATCAAGTTGGTGCATAGATATATGCCCAACTCGTCGAGAAGCTGCGAGGTGAATTTTTTCTTAATCTAGGCTATCGTGAATAAGATGTCTGTTAGGTGTCTTGGTAGAGAAGAAATTCGTAGTGATCGGTCGGGTGCCTGTGAAACACTGGATTGGTAAAGTCTCATGAGACCGATATATCATGAATGCTCATATATGAAAGCAAATTCCGTAACAGTAGAAATTCAATAGTGCTTATCCTCTCATATGAAAAGTTATTACTAATGCCCATTATTTCGGATTGCAGGATCCTCCTCCAAAGGTTCGCCGTCTCCAAGGTGGTCCACATGTTCCGTGAAGCCAATATTGCAGCTGACTCGCTTGTGAGACTAGCGCGAGACGGCTTACCTAACTATGAGGATGTTATCTATTTTGACTCCCTGCCTATAGTTGCTCGGGACATTTTCTATGCCGATGTGATCGGGTTTGCTATCCCTAGACTTGTTACTGAAGCTATTGGGTTTCCTAACGCCGGCCCTGTAACTGATGCTACGAATACATTTTGTAACAGGGTATAACCGGAGACCATGGTTTAAGTATTATATTATTCTCTATTCCTACCCAAAAAAAAAGAAAAAGAAAAAGGAAATTCAATAGTGCTCGTTGCCTAGTAGACGAATATTCTGCTTCCATGACAGAATGCATCCTCCAATTATGATGAAATAATCTTAGAAGTGGTAGGAGGCACCGATGCTAGGTGACTGTAGGTCGCATAAGCAGTAATCCTTGGTCTAGGCTTTGCTTCAGTTAGTAATGAAGTATCGATATTATTGTGTATCGCAGTATCATGTTTAAGTTTCATCACTCAACAATATGAACTTTTGGATTAAATATGGGTCTGAATCCATCCATGCCTAGTGAAAAAATCACATTCTTCATTAACAAGCACTGCGACATCTTTAATGCCCGACATTGCTATGGATTATTACCGATCAAGATAAGATCGTTGATGCAAACCAGATATAGCTAGAAAGTTTTTGCAATGAAGTTGAATAAACAGTAGTCGGCTGATCATTGCACGAAGACAGACGTGCCTAGGAAAACTTGGTGAACCAGTTGAGATGCATGTTGTAGTTCATATAGTGATTTTCCTAATTGGCAAACTTGATCAGGACTATGATACTTAATTAAATCCGAATAAAAGCTTCACATCTGTTATAGACTAAACGGGAGAGCCCGACCCAGAAGACTAGTCTATTAGATGGGAGAGTCATTTAGTCTATAAACCCACATCAATTGCCTATACAATCAATGTGTGACAAGTCTCATGTCTTCAATTGGTTCAGTCCACAACAATCGACCCCCATAAGGACCAACGTCCTTGTTGGTCACGATCACATTGGTCATGGCTATGTTGGTCATGGCTGGCACTCCCGGGCCATCATCCATAGACCACCACTCCGAAGTTTGGCTCCGATACCAATTGTCATAGACTAAACGGGAGAGTCCAATCTAAAAGACTAGTCTATTAGGTGGAATAGTCCATTTAGTCTATAAAGCCCACATCACTTGCCCAGACAATCAAATTATTATAGACTAAACAGGAGAGACCGACTCAAAAGACTAGCTATTAGGTGGAAGAGCTCATTTAGTCTATAAACTTCACATCAATGGCCCATACAATCAATGTCGCCCATAAGGACCAACGTCCTCGTTGATCATGGCCACATTGGTAACGGCTACGTTGGTCACGGCCGGCACTCCCGAGCCACCACTGCGAGGTTTGGCTCTGATACCAATTGTTATAGACTGAAAGAGAGAGTCTAATCCAAAAAACTAGTCTATTAGGTGGGAGAATCCATTTGGTCTATAAACTCCACGTCAATTGCCCGGACCATCAATGTGTGACAAGTCTCATACGTTCAATTGGTTCAATCCATAACATCTTCATCAAGATTTTCATGCAAGAATACATTTTTCGACGTCAAGCAACCGCAAGAAAAACTCGAACAATGAACGGTTTTTCCACCTGAGCAAAAGAAAATCTATTTCTTCTTCATCCTTTAGACAAGTCAGGCCCCATCGCCGCTCCCCTCCATTTCCGATTCTTCTTGTCCTTTTCTTAATTTATTTGAGATTTAAAAAAAAATCCTTTAAAAAATATATATAATTTGAAGTGGACAATCAGTGGCTGTGTGTTTCAGTCTGTCCGAAAGAATCTTCTCAGACTCGCTATAAGTTAGAATCGTTGAGTCGACATGCTGAGTACGATCCAAACAAGCCCTTGATCTTTTGAATGTACAAATCGAACAAAGGAAATTGTATTATTTACTGCCATGATTTAGTCAGGAGGAAAGCGAAGGATCTGATACTAACAGCGAGTATAATCCAACATTAATTCAAAAATTGCAATCGGAACTCATGATTCCGAGTCCTCGATTGTTTCCTTTATTCGATCTCTGATACTCTATTGTGGAAACTGACCTATTGACATGGTTTAATCTGTACATGGTATCCTTGTGTAAATGTTCGAATCAATCCGAATTTTAACTCGTATTCAGTTGGCCTTTCCAGTTGTTCCCTGCAAATTTGTTTCCCCATACAAAATATGTGTTTCGATTCCTGCTCTAAGCATTAAAATACCAAACCATCTACAAAGTTATTGTCACATAATAACTTCAGTGGTCTTTCAATGCTATCCACAAAATTTCGCAGCCATATTCCATATTGGATGCCTCATAACAAGCTATGAACGTTGCCTCCATAGTTGAAGTGGCTGTAAGTGTCTATTTAACACTCTTCTAGGAAATGGCTCCTCAGCTAGTAGATAGACATAGCTAGAAGTGGATCTCCGACTATCTTGGTATCCAGCGATATCAGAATCAGAATACCCAATGATCTTCGACTGATCTGATTTCTAATAAGTGGGCATGAATTGTTTTGTTCTCTATATATTCTGCAAAACCCATTTGACTGCTTTCCAATGATCCATACGTGGATTACTCAAGTACCTCCCCAACATCCCAACTATGTACGCAATGTCCAAACACATACATACCTGCGCATACATTAGGCTCCTCATTGTAGATGCATAGGGGATTTTATGCATCTTGTTCTGTCCAAACTCATTCTTAGAGCACTGGCTGAGACTAAACTTGGCTC
Organism: Punica granatum; assembly: GCF_007655135.1. Lineage (NCBI taxonomy): Eukaryota > Viridiplantae > Streptophyta > Magnoliopsida > Myrtales > Lythraceae > Punica > Punica granatum. The sequence continues at coordinate 77,276 of NW_022204362.1, read as the reverse complement.
CTTTAGCAAAAGAGGTATCTCCTGGTCTGCAATCCTTCATGTCGAATCTCATCCAAACCTTTTCAATATAACTCTTTTGTGATAATCCTATAGAATACCTCAAGAACGATCTCGATGTATCTGGATCCCTAATGAAAAAGAGGCATCCCCAAGTTCCTTCATCTTGAATTTTCCGATAGAAATATCTTGGTTTCATGCAATAAGCTTATATATTTACAAGCAAGCAATATATCATCGACATACAGAACCAGGAAAATATATTTGCTCCCACTGAATTTATGGTATACACATCCATTAACCGTATTTATCTCAAAAGCAAATGAGATAATCCCTTGATGAAACTTATGATACCATTGACGAGATATTTGCTTTAGCCTATAGATGGCTTTTTGTAATTTGCAAACAATTTTCTTGGGGTAAAATTGTTTCATTAATGTCACCATTGAGAAACGTTGTCTTTACGTACATCCGATGCAGCTCAAGATCGAAATGAGCCACAAGTGTCATTATAGTCCTAAAAGATTCTTTCGAGGAAGCCGGAGAGAAAGTCTCTTTGTAGCCAATGTCTTCCTTGCCTTCCTTTTGAGTAAAGCCTTTGGCAATAAGACGAGGTTTATATCATTCCAAACAATGGTATGTCCGATCCAAGCAATTCTTTGCTGATCTTTTCAATGTACAAATAGAACAAAAGCGAATTGTATTATTTATTGCCATGATTTAATCGAAAGAATCCGAACAGCAGAGGAGGAAAGCGAAGGATCCGAAAGCTAACAGCGAGTATAATCCAACATCACTATGAAAATTGCAATTGGGAATTCAGGATTCCTTGTCCTTGAATGTTTCCATTTATTCGGTGTCTGATACCCTCGCGTGGAAACTGACCTGTACGGGGTATCCTCGTGTAAATGTCCGAATCAATCAGAATTGTAACTCGCATTAAGTTGGCCTCCCCTGTTTGCTCCCTGCAAATTCGTTTTTCTTACACGAGATCTGGGTTTCAATTTCCCTGCTCTAAGCATTAAAATCCCCACCCATCTACAAATCATATATTTCTACCAAATGCAGCCCAAATGGGCAAATGCAATTCCGGCAATGAGTCAGGCCCACACACTAGGATGAAGAACTGAGCGTGGGATGGCAATAAAAGGGCCAAGACCAAACGAGAGATGCCCGCAATCCGAAAGGCCCACCAACATCTTATCATCGGCTAAGTTGCTCTTGCTATTACATTTTACTCGAATCCAATGGATTGTTCGATCCATATGTGCAACGTGTGACCCCCGTAAGCAATTTAAGTTAACATACATTTGTCAGCAGCTAGACGAATCTAAGTGCTGCAGAGGCCACAAAGTATAGAATGTGTGAATGATGCTTGGAGAGACCATGATACAAAAGAGACGATATCGCAAAGGAGCGACCTTCATAAGTCGTTCTAGGTAGGAGCCAGAATGAGAAAATCTCAAATGATCTTCTCTTAGGATCGATAAAATTATGGGGAAACTCTAATTAGTTTTTGTTATTAAGCAAAACCATGGCCGACAATACAAGTGCTTAACAGAATGTTTGCTATAATCTTATTAGTATTTCCTCCTGTCATATTGAGAGATACGATCAGTGTTCCTCGTACAAGTGAGGAAAGAGGGCATCAAAACATACAAATGGAAGATTGAGAAAACTGAATGAAATATTTTGACAAGTAAATCAATTTGATTAGACCTACAATGTGTTTGAATTTTGATGCGATTGCTTGCGGGCTTGTTGGCACAGGCACTCTCCGCCACTCACTTGAGCAAAATCAGTGTCTCGTAAATAATGTCAAAACAATTATTCGACTAAAGTTGCCCGATTGCAGATGTCGATTTCCCACAATTGATGAATACCGTGTGAACGTACATGAACCAATTCTGGGTCATCATTCTCATCCGGCTGGAGATAATCAAGAGTGAACAAATCTGTTCACTGGCTCGAGATATTCTCTAGTTATTGAAGATAGGAAATCATCCGTGCAAAGATAGCATGGTTCATTGGCTCGAGACGATCAAGAGTGAACGAAATGTTCAGCTTTCTTATTAATCCCAAAAAACTAACAAGGGGGACTCGAAATAATTTGAACCCTTCGTCGTGCCCGCATTTCTAACTAAGAAAATGAAAAAAAAAAAAATTTAATTACCGCTGCGTCTTGGCTACAGCTAAGAGCAATTCAAAGATAATTATTATCAGGCGGCAGCTGGTTGAGATGGACCGTTGGCGTTAGACCTGAAACCTCTGCCTCGGCCTCGGCCTTGACCACGTACCATGCCCCACCCGCGTCCACGTCCTGTCAACCCCAAAAGCTCATGAGTATGAGTTACTAATAAAATTACGCCTATGATAGAAGTCCGTTGAGACTACAAATGTGATGTTTGATCGAGCTGAACTTACCACGTCCTTGGCTAGGACCAAGAGGACCTCCACCATTAGAGTTGTTTAGAGTAGAAGGATAGCGGTTTATGTTCCCACCGACGTAAGTATATCGTTGCCCTTGCCCCATATAGCCTCCTCGTCCTCGGCCCCTATAGCCCCGTCCCCAACCCCGTCCTCGACTTGAAAATCCCTGCCCCCCGTCCGCTGCCCCATCTAGAACGTGTTCTGCTCCACCATTAATATAATTCCCTGCACAATTGTATGACTAAGCAATCAGTTTATATACTGCAGCGACCAGTATGATCCAACCGCTCTTATTATTCTGGGTGTAAAAGCCGATTCTTAAATCTAGACAAGTGTTAGTTTAGTCGACGAGTGCTACCTCTACCTCGGTCCCTTCCTCTTCCTCGTCCACCCCGTATTCTGCCCATCGTGCTTTGGTGGCCCCCTATTAGTCATATACTGATCATATAAGCACATGAATAGTTTTTTTATATAACAACCGAAGGAAACTAGTTATATTCAAATGCTAAATAAACTTTACCTCCTTGATGGTCCTGGACATGCCCTATCTTCACCTGATCCTGAGGAATAGGGGGCTGGTACCTGCATTTGTATATCTAGAATCATTACATTAAAAAATGATAGATGATATCGAGAGATTTAAGGTGACCATTCCTTGTAGGGATTGCGCCCATAAGTATATCCAGTCAAAATGATCTTAAGCCTTACATCTACCAAATTATGATCACACATACTCGACAAAGCGATTAAGCCACTGAAACTCGAGATGAAAATTTATGTAAATAAATAGAATTGGAGACTTGTGTAGGACATACCCAGTAGAGGATGTGTCCAGTTCATTCTTGGACAAAGTAATGGTTATCACCGAGACATGTCGTGTTGTTTCTAATCTGCCATTGGTTACACAAACATGAATTATCCAGTCAAATGCATAAACCAAATCATAAGATATGCACCGAAAGCAAATCTTTTGGACCAAGAATTGAAACAGCGATGTGCTTACGGAAGAAGGCCTTCTTCTAATGGCTCCCAAGTGTCGGTTATGTCAGTAGAACTGATCGAAGTGTTCTGATGAAGACGAGCTACCCTTCTCTAATTCATCCCAGCAAAAAAAATGACACCGTTAGCACTTGATCACCGCAAATAGCAAGCATCAGCCGAGCGAAATTAGATAAGAACCTTAATCAGTTCGGTGATCATCACAGTCTTGTTTATGGCTCTTCCCATCGCCTTAAGCGCTATCTCCGTCGCCTCTTTCTCCTAAACAACATTGTAATACGTGAAATCCCCGAAGTGATATCATAATGTACCCTAAAGTGCACGTCAACTGATAGCTTTTACACCATGCTTGGTTTAACGATGAAACCGTTATGGAAAAGAAAGATCACATTCGGAACTGAAGCATGTGGCATTAATTCTCTTTCCATTCACATTATAATGAAGGCCGTGTAAGATGAATCAAGTGTACAAGATGTCGGACCTGAAGAAGACTGGTGGCATAAGTGATATAGTTGAGCATCCTGCCCTGCGCAGTGACACGGATCTCATTCTCATTAATGGGTGTCTCTTCTTTCGGCTTCTCGACCCGCTGATACCGGTCCATCACTCTGATTCCTTGCAACTAACCCTGCTTCAGTAATCTGATGATGACTTTTATCATTCAAAAGCAAATTGACACAGCATGCCTCATATTGATCATGACGGCAGCCAGAACGAAACAATTATGGGATATCATAGAGCATCACATAGTAACATGCGAACCGGGATATCTAGATATGCAGACGGGACGGGAGAATATCAGCGTAAGGGAAGTTGAGAAGGATGGAGAAAATAAGGAAAATCAGCCAAAGGGACTGCAATTGGCAGGAGAAGGGAGTGAAGAGAGAAGGCTATCTGGTGATTTGACTTTTCAACGCTTACGTCGCTCTCCCTTGGTGTTGGATCTGTGAAAGCCCGCGGGAGATTCGGACGGGCCTCAACTGCTTGACCGGGCCTTCTCTTCTTCTTCTTCTCTCTTATATTTTCCCTTTTCCCTTTTCCTTTACCTTGCCCAGGAAAAAAAAGAAAGGAATATGAGATCAAACAACTTTTTGTTTTTATAAATTTTGGGTGAACAAAAGCAATTGAGTTCACAAGTCCCTACCGTCAATTTCCTTCTTATTTTCATGTTAAAATGCACTGCGTAAAGAGAAATAAAATTTAGTGCAATGACACTCGCTCTTAATTTGAGATAGAGAGGTTTCGTATTTTATTGTCTAAAATGGAATATTTCATATTTCTTTTATTCAATACCGCTATACTTCTATTTCCCAATTCTCTATTAGGACTTTCCTTGTAATCGAAAGAGAAAAAAAGATATATATATATATATATATATATCACACTCTTCAAGAGGTCCATAGCCAAGCAACTGCACTGTACTGTAGCCTAATAATGGATTGGTCAAGACTCAGGTCGTTTGTCTTGACCACCCGAGTTTCCCTATGTGCCATCCCATAATCAAGTGTGTTGTTGTGGCATCAGTTTTTAAGGAGGTTGCGTAATAGGCGATACGCGCTGACCTCTAGTCCATTGATGGCGGATCACTCCGGTGAAAATGACTACACCAAACAAATGATATCGCGTCCACATATTGTGCGACTTACTTGCTATATATGTGGCTAATTGTGCGACTCAACTGACTATAGTAAGCAAAGACTGAACCATTCTGCTCAGTCGCCTTCGATTGGTTTAATCAATTTTTATTTACTATTCCTTTGTTAGAATCACTGACACAAGACTTCTATATATGCATAACTTCGAGGATTTGTTCAATATATTGTTGGCGTAATGTATTGAATTAATGTAATATTTTCTTGACGCCACTGATACAGAGGATTTGGGAAGAATATAATTGGAAGAGAACTTCCAAATGACCCAAGGGAGGATTAGATCATCGTCACATCGCTTTTTTTTTTTTTGTCTTGAGCATCATCGCATCACCTTAGATCGGAAAGAAGACATTGATGCCATCTTTTTAATGATTGGATAAGCACAAATGATTTGGAGATCATGATTCGATAGGGACAGCTAATTAGTTTCAAAAACAATTATGTAACTCTATTAATAGAAGAGATTTACGCCATCATTTCTCATTTCAATGACTATTTTTTTTCCGATTATATATATATATGATTTTCTGCAGTGGAATTATAGGTAGAGCTCGGTGAAGTGTCCGACTTAGTTATTTATTATATTATCAACGATGATGTAATATAGTAGCGCACGCCCTCGAATAGTAATTAAGAGATTCTAAGTACAATACTCGGTGGAATTACCTATATCCCTTTATTAGTTATTAGAATATCATTTCATTGTACTATATTTATGAGTCTCCCTTGTAATAAAAAATATATATATATTATATTGCATGGTCTAAGGCATGATGAGGAGGATTTTCGGTCCAAATCCATATCAACACGTCCAAGTCCAAAGAAGCATATCTTGAATATATCAAGAAAATATTCTCGTGAAGTGGAAATGGAAGATGAGATATCTTGATCCATGGATTATAAATATTACTCTTTTAATTAGGTAGTATATTTTATTCAGATAGAAATATATTTAGAATTAGATATTACTTTCGATTTTAGTTTGAGTTAAGAGCCTTCAGTTTCTTATTTTGAAACAATTACTTATTTTATTTTTTGAAGTTACATAGCAAGAGTCTAGATTATAATTTCCCATTTTAGTGTCTTCTTTGTTGTCTTAGACCTATATATATATAGTCTATCTCAATGTAACAAAAGGCTAGAACTTTATATCTCAAAAATAATAATACTTGTTTGAAAAAGTTGAGAGATTTCTCTTTTTATCATGGACCTTTTGGGTGTCATTCGTTGGGTTTGGACGTGATCTATTCCCTTTGAGTCTAAATTCATATTTAGACTTGAGAAACCGTGATACGCACCGTATAACATCTTCACCTTCCCACTTTTGCATTTCAAGAAGCCAGGAAAAAAAAAGTGAATTTCTACTCATAATTTGTGAGAATTAATATCTTTGCATTCATATGACAAAAGGTATAATACAACTTCAACTTTGCTTAAAATCAAGAGATGTTTCGATTCATCAAGTTTATTTTCTATGTCCGCTTATTTCACATTTTTCAATTCTTTATTAGGTCCATAATCCTCCATTATGATAATAACAAACAAAAAATTTTCATTTATTTTATAATAGAGTTTGCGATACAAAATTAATTATTTGACTGCAGCTCAGATTCAAAATTTCAAACCATTTCATTTTAAATTTTCATTTTTTAGCTTTTAACAAGTGGGGGAAAATGATGAGGAAGATTTTCAGCCGAAATCCATATCAACATGTCTAAGCCCAAAGAAGCATAACTTGAATATATCAAGGAAATATTCTCGTAATGTGGAAATGGAAGATGAGATGTCTTGATCCATAGATTATGAATATTACTATCTTAATTAGGTAGTATATTTTATTTAGATATAAATACATTTAGAATTATATATTACTTCCAATTTTAGTTTGAGTAAAGAGTCTTCAGTTTCTTATTTTGGAAGAATTACTTATTTTGTTTTAGGAAGTTACATAATAAGAGTCTAGATTCTAATTTCCTATTTTAGTGTTTTCTTAGTTGTCTTAGGCCTATATATATATATATATATATAGTCCATCTCATTGTTACAGAAGACTAGAATTTTATATCACAAGAATAATAATACTTCTTTGATAAAGTTAAGAGAATTCTCTTTTTATCATGGCCCTTTTGGGTGTTATTTGTCGGGTCTAGACGTGATATATTCCTTTCGAGTGTAAATTCAGATTTAGACTTGAGAAATCGTTATCCGTGCGTGTTACATCTTCAACTTCCCACTTTTGCATTTCAAGAAGCAGTGAAAAAATATAAAAAGTGAATTTCCATTCATAATTTATTTATTTTGCTGAAAGAATTATGAAGATACCTTAAAAAGAACTTATCAAAGGAAATCCTACTCTGAATAAGGATTTTCTTTTTTTGGTGAGAAATCGGATATGAGTTTTCTTCTGAAGAGATAAAAAGGGCCAGCCGACAAAAATTCACGAAAAGAAATTTGAAGAAATACATTCACATGCAGAGTGTGGAAAACATTTCTTCCTTCCTTTTCCTGTTCTTTCATTTTCAGATCTATTTCTTCCCCAAAAACGCACGCGTGGCACTCTCATCTATAAATTAAAGTTACCCAAAATTCTTTTGGCTAACTATCCAAGTCTTAACAGTTCATTTATTTAATAAATCAAGGTACACGCTCATGTTGAAAATACGCAATTTTAATTCCCTTTGACTCCTTATTTTGAAAAAGAACATGACTTTTCTTTAAATGTTTAGTGAAACATGTGCTTTTTCATTTTCCTTGAGACAAACACGTCCTCTTTTCCACTTGGAAAGTAGATGTGATCAAGAATAAAATGATCCTTTGTATCTTTGAAGCAACAACCCATGACGAGATTTTCCAAAAGAAGGGCAATATATTCACGATGATTTGCATTTAATAGTAATAATAACAAGAATAATGTTTATCAGTCCTACTCCTGATAGTACTTGATTAGTTGCGCATGCTTATCGGGAAAAAAAAAACTATTGCACGTGGGGTGAAACCTACTCTTTGGATAAACTAATCACGCCCATCACATTGAAGTCTTAAAGTAAATTCAGTAATTAGAGCCTTAATCTTCTTCATCAACTATTCTCAAGATTTTGTTATATTTGGTAAAAACGCTATGATGTATTTCAAATATATATATATTTTTTAACCTTCCAAGATAACACAATTGTTATGCTCACAATTTTTATACTATACCGCAATGGGATTTTTTAAATTTCATTTGTTTTTCATTTTAATCCCAACATTGACTTTTGCGATGGACTGATATATCAAGTGGTTTCAAATTTGATACTAATGAAACTATTCAAATTTCTTTTTTATTATTATTATAATTTTTATTTTATTATACTGAGTCACGTGCCTTCTTTATAATAAAAAAAATAATATGAGGTTTATCATAATTAGGGAGAGCGGGAAGGGAGAGAGTACAAGAATAAACTGTTGTACGAGTACAAAGGATGTGGAGAAAAATTTACCAAATTAACCCTCGACCTATTTTATTTTTTCCTCTTAATTGGAGCATGGATAAGTTTTGCAATTTATTCTAATTAAGTTGAATTTGCATCTTTTGTCCCAAGGAGATCTTATTCTTCAGATGGTTTTGTGGGGTCCTTTGTGCTTTATAGGTCTTGGTCCTCCCGTCTATAGCTATAAACCTACCCAGTCCACCTAGGCGTTCAAAAGCGGCTGACTAGAGGTCATTGGTAAATTACCTTCCCCCCAATCTCTACCGTCAGTTTTCATAACCATAGAGCTCGTGATGCTGACCTGTCAATTGATTTATTCCACATCCTAATCACGCCAATGTGACAATGACTTGCATGATTCCATGAACAATGTTGCTGGTAATTATAATGCTACAATTGATTTTAGTTCGCCGTATTTGTTACAGTTCAGTTCCTAATTATGGTTATTTCATAAACCTTAATTTGTTGTTATGCGGACTTGGTGCGACATCAATTCCAGAGAAAGAAACTTCCAAGTAGCTGGCCAACCTCATTTTCTATTTTTAATTTTTCAGTGATAGTGGAGGGCGAAAGCCTTTACAAGAAAGAAACTACGCTACACAAAAACGGGGTAAGGAAGCTCCTGCAAGATCGCCCTTAAGGAGAGCGTGAAGACCAATCGGGGGAGCAACTAAGAAATGTGAACTCAATGATAAGGAAACCGCCCATCGAGCCATTCAATCAGCGCCTGTGTTGCCCTCGCAGTATGTATGACCGACTTCTACATGTCAGTCACGGTGGAGAATATCGCTAATGCTGCTCACTAGCGGTTCGAGACATTGATTGTGGGTTGCACCATCTGATAGCAGTCGCTGAACCACTTGAGAGTCGAGTTCCAAGACCACGTGCCGATAGCCACGGTCCCAAGCCAGCTGTAGTCCCACCAGAGCACCCTAGAGTTCAGCTGTCGTCGAGGTTGCAAAGTCGACATTGTGCTAAAATCCACAAATCCAGTGCCCATCATCATTCCGTAGTAGACCTCCAGCCCCTGCAATTCTCGGATTACCTTGCGATGCACCATCCGTATTGACCTTAACCCACCATGCGGGAGGCCACCTCCATCGAATCTACCTCGACTCCCTCCTCGGCTGAGAGGTGTTGGACCGCAGATCCCTCGAGTGTTCGAAGTTGTGCGCTGTTGCACGAATAGCTCGAACTTCATCCCTCGATTGAACGAAGTCCTATTTGAAGAGGCCTTTGTTACGCCATCCCCAGAACAACTAGCATGCCACACCAAACTGAGTTGCCCACTTCTCGTCACAACTCCCCAGATTCAACATCAATAAAGGCTTAAGGGGTTCTAAGAAAAACCGACCACGAATATTCCTCGGGACTAGTCGGTACCATGCCGAGCGTGTACCTAGACAGTCCCTTAGCACATGCAGGATTGTTTCCATAGTAGAGGAGCAGAAGTCGCACAGCCTCGAGACTGCTAAATGTCGTGATACTCGCAGGATATTTGTCAGTAGTTTCTCGTGAGCCACAAGCCACAAAAATATTCGAATCATTTGGGGCCATCACCATTGCTATACCAGTCGCCAAATAGGCTCTTCCATACTCCACAATGGTTCTGCAAGCAAGGAATAAGTTGTTTTCACCGAGAATATACCCAAGGGTTCAAGTGCCCAAGAGATGCAGTTGTCTCCTAGCTCAGGAACCGGCGGTTGTTGCGCCGCTACCCTCAGGAGCGTGGAATGATCGATCATGTGCTCAAACTTGCTCTAATCCCATCCACCTGTACTCGTAGATACGTACTCACGGACTCGCGAGCTCGCAGCAGCAGCATCGACGGTGGTGGTTACTGCATGCAGTAGAGGCTCAGCCCCTCGAATCCAACGATCCTCCCAAAACAGCACTCCTTCACTGTTCCTTACACTCCATACCACCCCTCCTGCTACCAGGTTCCATGCCTTAGCAATGCCCCTCCATTGCCATGAGCCCGTCGATTTATAGGATAGTGTCAATGAAGAATCCGACCTATCACCATACTTGCCCCGGAGGACTTGCACCCACAGAGCCGATCTTCTGGTTAAGAATCCCCAACCCCTCTTAGTGAGAATTGTCGTGTTAAAGAGGGGAAGGTCCCGCAACCCCATTCCATCACACTTGGTCGGCTTGACAATAGTCGCCCACTTCACCAAATGGAGTTTCCGTTGATTCGTTGAATGTCCCCAAACAAAGTCACGACATAACCGTTGGATCTCTTTGCTTACCAAAATTGGGAGTTGCATCGTGTGCATAGCGTACGACAGCATTGCTTGGATAACGGACTTGGCAAGTGTAATCCTCCCAGCCATCGAGAGTGACTTCGAGGCCTATCCATTCAACCGTGCTTGCACTTGGTGGATAATCTGGCTAAAGTGCTCTTTGGACACTCTCCCATGTACAAGCTGAATGCCAAGGTAGCTTCCTAGTGTATTTGTGGCAGTAAAGGAACTAACTCGACAGATGGCCTCTCGGTCTTCCATTGCAACATTCCTAGAGAAAAAAATGGAGGTCTTGACTGCACTAACTTTCTCTCAGGATGCTTGACAAAAACGTTCTAGGACATCGCAAACCAACCGCATCTGATCAATCGACGCATTAACGAATAGAAGGAGATCGTCAGCAAACATTAGGTGGGAGATGGACGGCCCCTCCTGCCCACCTTGATAGGCTGCCAGCGACCATCATCCACAGTATCTTGAATCAAATGCGCCAACCGCTCGATGCACAGAACAAAGAGATACGGCGAGAGCGAATAACATTGGCGAATACCTCGACTGGTCGAAAATTCGGCTATGGTTTCGCCATTCCAAAGAATGCGCATGTGAATCGAGGAGATACAATTCATTATGGTGTGGCGGAGTCGGTCCGGGACGCCGACTGCCTCAAGTGTCTCGTCGATGAACCCCCATCTCAACCGGTCATATGCTTTCTCAAGGTCCACTTTAATGGCCATGAACTGTTTGTTGCCGTTCATACGGTGCATACAATGCACGAGCTCCTGCGCCACCACTATGTTATCATGAATATCACGTCCAGGAATAAAACTTACTTGGTTCGGCGAAACAAGTTCAGCCATGTACCCTTGTAGCCGGTTTGCTATTACCCTCGTCACCAATTTGTAAGAGACGTTACATAGGCTTATAGGGCGAAAATGTGAATAGACTCTGGATTATCGAGCTTAGAAATTAAAACAAGGAGTGTCTCATTTACCAATGCAACATCTTCACCTTCATTTAAGATCTTCCTGACAAACTCAAAAACGGAAGGGTAAACCGTCTCCCAATTAGACTGGTAAAATATAACATGAAATCCATCCAGTCCCGGGGCTTTGTACGATCCCATAGAGAATAAGGCCGCACACACTTCTGCAACTGAGGTTGGTCAGGACAATGACTGTATGTCTGCTACTAAGTCCGGCCTAAACCGAGTGGAGAAGCGTGGGCAAGCTACGTCTCGGTCGTCGGTGAACAGCGTACGGAGGTGCTTCGTGGCAAGGGCTGCAAGGTCTGTGGTGTTCGTGATCCATCTCCCATCCGAGTCCAAAAGCATCTCAATTCGAATTCTTCAGCGCTTCACTACAGCTTTAGTGTGGAAGTATTTGGTGTTTCGGTCCCCTGAATTAACCCACTCTATTCGTGATTTTTGGAACTAGAGTATCTCCTCCTGTGTCAGGATATCTTCGAGGTCTTTTGAGAGGGATTCATCTAGCTCCCTCACTTTCTACTATATTAACCACTGAATAAACTCTTTAGATAGTTAATTGCATATGCATACTGTCGATTGCTTTGCGTACAAAATAACATGATGTGGTCGACAGTACGCACATGCAATTGACTGTCTAAAGAGTTTGCTTTTCGGAGTATGACATAAATGAACCGGAGTAAGACACGTCCAGAAAAGATAAAATAGTGCTAAAGATCCGTGACTGAATTGAAAATTTTCCCTTTTACAATGTAATGTCCCCTTCACTTCACCCATTTGCTATACATATATATAAACATATATAGGGAGCTTTTGCAACTGCACTGAATGACTGTTTTGTATTCCTCCGTAAATGCATATGCATTTACTCTTTAGATAGTTAATTGCATATGCATACTGTCGATTGCTTTGCGTACAAAATAACATGATGTGGTCGACAGTACGCACATGCAATTGACTGTCTAAAGAGTTTGCTTTTCGGAGTATGACATAAATGAACCGGAGTACGACACGTCCAGAAAAGATAAAATAGTGCTAAAGATCCGTGACTGAATTGAAAATTTTCCCTTTTACAATGTAATGTCCCCTTCACTTCACCCATTTGCTATACATATATATAAACATATATAGGGAGCTTTTGCAACTGCAGTGAATGACTGTTTTGTATTCCTCCGTAAATATCCTCAATTCTTTTTCGTTTTTCTTTTAAGGAAAAGGGAGTCGCAATTTTTTCTTCCCATCAGTTTTGTGAAATTTTAAGACAATCGCAACAGTCTAATTTTAAAGGCTAAAGTTATTTATTGCTCAATATTTCCCTTGATGCATAGGTTGAGTTAGTTTTTTAAAGTCCCTTGCATGGAACTAATTAAATAAGATGACAAACGTGTGTGTATTGTATTGAACAAGCGCCCTATTATTAAATGAAAATTTGAGATAATCATAACCGTATAATTTTAAAAATTAAAGATGTGGTATGGTTATTTTTCAATAATTTTTATAGCAAAAATTAGGAAAAGAAGGTATAAAAGATCTGGAACACGAACCCCACCCGCAACCCCCAACCATGGAAAAGTGATGTTCCAATGCTGAGAATTTTCGGACTGAAGTAATTAGAAAAGAAAAACGAATAATGTGATTCGAGGAACCATAGTTTGTGCTCATTATTCTTTGATACTGATCTTCTATTCCTCTTTTGCATGCGGAAAATTTTTTGCTACTGTATTTTATTTAATTATATATATATATATATATTCTTCTATTTTAGCTCAACCATTCGTCACATCACATCATCTTTTCTTCTTTTTTTTTCTTTTTTTCCCATGTGCAGGTTGATGTCAAACTTTCTAGGACAATTGAGTTACTAGGATTAATTTCGTAGATCTGGCCCTGGCCTCTCTCTTCATACCATTTGGCGTCATAGTTGCAAATCAATCACTACAACAAAATAGATACATACTGGACCAGTTCACCCTAAATATAATATAGTTTTTGCAGAATTCATACCGCATCTCATCATGAAAATCCATGTTGGTTGATGTTAATGCATGAAAAAGAAAAAAAAATTGCCAAGGAAATATAAAATGAAGCGTGAAAAAGAAAAAAGAAAACAATTCAATGGGTAGCTAGGTTCAAAGCTTCAAATGAATGTGAGTCATATACACAACAGTAGCGTTGAGTATTCTAATAATCAAAGTTTTCAAATTCAGAGGGCAGGCGATGTAAAGTAATATTCCATTTTTTTGGTAAGAAAACGGGTGATATAAAGTATTTATTATATAGGAGAAATTACGCAACTTATTGGCATAGTCCACTTTGTTGGCATTATTTACTATCATCTGTTATTGATTGATCAAATAATAAGCTGCTTGCTTTGCTTTATTTATTTATTTTTTTGGAAGAATAGTCTTACTTTTTTTTTATAAACTATAAATAGTCTTATCTATGTGCTATTCAATATATGTATATATGTGAGATGCATTAATTTCGATATACACAATTTCAATATTCGTGTTCTGTTGGGAACCATCGAATTTCTTTGGGAAAAATCAATGGCCCAACGCCAACCACATATGAGTAAATTTGTCCATCTGCGCCACCTGAGGAAGGAAAAAGAAGAAAAATCACCCCATTGGATAACTTATACCGTACAATTGTTCTAAATTATTATAAGATATGATTGGATAATTTACGTTAAATTAAATAAAAACATATTTCACATTTGTAATTTACTTCAAGTTTTAATGTACTAAAACTTAAACTAATTTAGTCAAAATTTTATTTTTAATAAAAAAAGGATTTGGAGTGACCGACATAGCAACCCTTCAAAGCATGAGCATATAGGCATAACATTGCTGCAAAATATCCAAATCGAATCATAACTACACAAGGGAGCGACTCTAATAAAGTTTCAGAAGATATTTCACTCATCCACCACTACAAAATCAGAGTGTTCTCAAGCATATTCGGCAACAAACATGGGGCCTTTCCCCGGTATTTGCTTTTCAAGAATTCTTGAATTTCTAATCTGAAATTTAAAATATCAACGCGATATCAATCGAGTGATCACCTGACTGAAATTCAGAATTTGCGTAAGTCACCCAATAATGTTTAGCTCATTCATTAATAATGGAAGTGCGTTTTCCTCGGGTCTTCGTAATTTGCAAATGGAGAGTACAGTAAAAGGTAGTTATACTCTCCTAATTTACTTAAAAATGGTCAACGAAAAAGACCTTTTATATATTGAATTCAAAGAATTTTGCCAATAGTCCAAATGAGATTAGGATAATGCGAAAAAATTAACCTGACAGCATATCATGTGATACACGGTCATCCTATCCGTTCATCCAAGAGTCCACTCGAAGCGCACGCCTGATGGACGGTCATGATTCTGGTGTCACATGACTCCGGGTCATGATAGACTTTCATTAGGATAATAACAACACCAAACATATCGCAGAGTTGAGTTCAACATCCGACAGCTAACTAGTTTTTATCAATTTATCTCATCCAAGGAAGATTCTATATCTATATATATATATATATATATATATAATTAATTGTCTACCTTAGAATAATTTGACACGCATGAATGTTTCAGTCTTTAATTAAAAAAAGATTACTTAAAGAACAAAGGAGAGTACGTACGTACATCGACAAAAAACATGCCTATCCCAAAGTTTGCTTCGCGACATTCCAAACCTCGTTCACATCAATCGTCCAACCGCATAGTCAAATATATATGGTCGTGGATAGTCCAAGTCTAATTCTCATAGTAATTAACAATTGTTTCATAATTGCACCATGTGGTTCCATGATCGTCACACGAAATATGATAAAGAATGAACGGCCCGGTCAATCGTTCAGATGTGAAATATATCTTTCCATAACTTTCCCAAGGTCAGAGCTGGGATGCAGCTCCTCTGTTTTTTTGCCGCTTATACAATTCTTAAAGAACGGTTCTGCGAATCTCCTATCTCCGACCTGCAACGGCCTATGTTATTGCACCTAATAAAAACAGAGTGATAACTCGTGCAGCTCATGGTGTTGCCTAGCTACAAATTATTTAGACATTATTGTTAATACGGGCATAGCATTTGGTGTTAGTGCAACAATTTGATCCGGTAAATCAATAACGGGTTTGCTCTTAGATGCGAAAGCAATCGTGTTGGGTGAGCAAAATGAGTGCGAGAAGGATAGTATTATTTAAATGTGATAGGGATGGTATTCTTTCCCCATTTTCTACGACATAGATTCCATACTTAACATGGGCCCCAAATCTATTTATGCTATCGTTTCCATCTCACGGCCCATTTAATTGGATTACGACTCGATGACAGCGTCAAAGGCAGCCCAGTTTATGATTAAAAACACTAAGCTCTAAAAATTAATTAATTAGTCAATTAATTAATCAGAGTTTCTCCCAGAAAATTCTCCTTATGTCGGTAATAAAAGAATCCAATTCAAACTAGAACTCCTCATATCTAAGTTTTAACCGTCGACATTCTCTTCTCCATTGCTCCACTACCAACACCACCGCCATTACTCATTCCTCTGCTTCTCCTCAAAATACATGGGTCAAAAACCAGTGTGAACATCCTCCTCCCCCACGGCACCTTTGCCATTTTTATTTATTACTTGATTTTTTTTATTTTTCAATTATAAAGAGAGATCAATGAACCTAGAAAGAGATATGGAAAAGGAAAATGAAAAGATTAGGCTGAGTTCGATTACCGATGAAAATTCAATCTAAAATCTCTTGATTTTCGATCAAAGTTGAGTAGCAAAGCCACCACTTTAAGCCCCCCTTCTTTGACTCCGAGAGTTAAAAAAAAGAAAAAAATGAATTCTTTTACCAGATAATTAATATAAAAAAATGCTATAAAATGGTTGGATTCTACCATTAATATATTAGCTTAAATAATTTTCTTTTTTTTTAGTGTACATCACCTTATATTTGAAAGTCCAATATCGAATTTTTTCTGTGTGCATGACTCGACTTATTCAAGTTCAAGCGGGTCATCTTATTAAGAAATAAAATTCTTCCAATTGTAGATGTTATCCCTTCAAAAGACTCGAATATGATCAAGAGAGAGTATAGTGCAGTGACACACTTTTTACTTGGAGACCAAAAAGTCTCAGATCCGATATCCAGTTGAACCATTCACGCCTCTTTATTAAGTATTTAAGATTTATATTTTAATATATTAAGTCATGAATCTCCCTATTAATTGAAAAGAAAATTCAAATGTGAAATCAAGAGAAATAAATGTCAAATCACCTAAATTGACCCGCATTTATATTAGTTTAAACTTATGCATTGAACACACATTACATCGAAAACTTAACATCCGCCGGCTTTTTTTTTCCTCTTTCCTTTTTGCAATCTTCCTTTTTTTTGTCCTTTTCTGGAAGTTAATTCATAAAATAGAAATATTTATTTGGTCGATGAAAATGACGAAGAAATGAAAAAAGAGGAAAAGGAAAAAAAATCTCCTTGTAAATTAAAAGGCGGCCAAGTTGGTGCTTACAAAGACAGAGGAACGGAAACTAAGTAAAGGTCCGTAAATTCACTGTTGCGGTGACGGCGGAGCATGTTTGAGTTTCGCTTTTCCTCTCATATATATGAAAACGTTCCATCAACCCAATCCCAAAAACGATTCCTCTGCCTCTTTTTTCTTTCTTTTTTCCATAATTTTTTTTCGGTATTTCATTATTATATAGTTGCGGCAGGAGACGGGGAGACGTTTCATTAGTACATGTGCTAAGGTGGCGAATCGGCAGGGCACCGGCGAGTTTGGTGAAGTCCCACCACCAATAGGCGGCGGAGAAAGCGGCGATGATGAGGAGCAGGAACATAGCCACATCCACGTCAGAGCACAACCTGATCAAGGGCCGGCTCATTCGCGTGAACCTATGATGGATTGGCCAGTAGTGCAACCACAGCTTGCTGAGGTACCGCCCAGCTCTCCCCCGGCCATGTTCTCGTCGTTCTGCAGGCCAGGGGAGATGTCCGCTATCGTGACAGCTCTGACGCAGGTTGTCTCGGGGCAGAGAGCAGGAAGCCAGGGGACGCTTCCTCATCCAACTCCTTCTTCTTGTTTACCACTCTCCTTGCCCAGTTATTCTCCCGCTCCGTGGGTCGGACAGAAGAGACCGCGCGGGGAGGGCAGTTCATCCGGGGTTTCCGAGTTTGCTTCTCTAAGGGGTCATGGAATGTATGGTGATCTCATAGCTCGGTCACAATCAGCAGAGCCATCATCCTTTCCAACCGGTACGTTAGTTTCTTCATTATCAAATCATTTGCAGACTTAAACTATATCGGCACGTTAGTCTCTCCCGGCCCTCAAACTATGAAAACCTTAAACCGTTTCATATGTACATAAGATGATATTACTGCGCCATTGATCAAATCATCATCTCTTCGATAACCTCAAGACCTTCCTTCGATCGAATCATCAGCTTGGTCCTTTGCTTTTATCCTTATTCTTTTGGGAAAGAAGATTAAATCGCTAATCCTTTATCTAAAGTATTGATCTTTCTCTGATTTTCATGCCTTGTTGGAGAACATTGGTTTACTCAAAAACCTTGAATTTCTCTGCTCCATGTGTGTAACTTTCAAATCTTCTAGAAGCACAATCTTTCCTTCCTCTGCTTTTACTCTGTTTTCTTTTTCTTTTTTTTTTTCTCTTTAATTATAAGATTAGGTTAAGGCTCTAGCCCTGTTCTCAAAGTTGACAAATTGTCTTTCTTTTTCTTTTTTCTTTTTTTGGAATTTACAATTAACGTTAGAGTAGGTACATCGAATATTGCATGCATGCATACATAATTACTAAAACATTAGTATTTCCTAATCTCGATAAAAACAGCCACGTAGCCATTATTTCTTGTGAGAACAAAATACGAAATGCATTGATCAAGGCATGCCAATGCAAACACTACGTTAATTATTATTATTATTATTATTATTATTATTATTATTATTATTATTATTATTATTATTATTATATGTAAGCCATAACCTAATCTACGCCAATGTATATTACATATGCATATTCTAACAAATGATACCTATACTCCAGCCAAAAAAAAAAATGAATCATAACCTCTTGGTCTCAAGTCAAAGCCACTACATCAATCCCCACTTTTTTCATGTTTAGATGAAAGTGAAATAATAAAATTGCTCAAACCCGCTCACATATGTTAGTTCAAGCGGTTCAACGTTTATTTTTCTTAATGAATGTCTTTGGGTTCAAGTCTTGTGAATGCAAAAAAATCATGTTGGAAGAGTTTTACCACCTTAGTGGGCAGACCCAGTTAGAACTAAATTAGTCGGAACCTATTAGACTTTCGAATACTATGGTACACACTAAAAAAAACTTACTAGAACTCCAATTTTTACTAAATAATAATAATAGTAATATTAATATTAATAGTAAACTACGGAAATTTGAATATTCTTCATTCCATTTTTTTCCTTCAAAAAGTGAGATTCACTACAGTGCGATTCGCTTTCAACCTGATGTCAAGATATTACCATGTCAGTTTACACTAGTGGAACCAGTCGTATCTCTCTTTATTTCCCTTTTGATCCATCTCCTACTCGAGTATTAAGCTTCCTCTTTAGATATTAAAAAAAAGAAAAAAAGAAAAATACAAGATTCACATTTTATGTATTGAAATATAAAATATATATAAACCAAATTCATGTTATATATATTGAAATATTGAATAAACTAAATTCAGTCATTGGTTGGTTAAGAGGTTCGACGGTTGTTCCGCTTAAGTATGGTATCAGATTCTAGTCCTTGTAAATGGAGAAAATCCACTTTGATAGAGCTTTACCTCTTAGTAGGCCAACCGACTTGACTGAATTAGTTGAGATTCAATTGGACTTCTGGATATAAGGGTTCACCCAAAAAAAATTCACTATAAAATTTTGTGTCAAATATTCAATCCTTTCGTTTGCTTTTTTGTTTTCTATTTTGATATTCATCGACAATGCCAACCTCGCTTATTACCTTCATTTTCTATATCGTCTATTTTTCGTATATATGCCGCGATTAAGTGGTTCGGATACAAATAATACTAAATAGAGAGATCATATTTTATTAGGTATGGAGCATATGCCGTTTGTGGCGCCAGCAACTGCCACCCCACCAACTGCATCCGGCCACCCAGCATCATCCCATGATGAGGCTGGCGTTGTTGGAGCAGAGCGGCGGAGGAGATACAGGGGTGTGAGGCAAAGGCCGTGGGGCAAATGGGCGGCAGAGATCCGGGACCCTCACAAAGCTGCCCGAGTATGGCTGGGCACATTCGATACAGCCGAGGCAGCTGCCCGGGCTTACGATGAGGCTGCCCTCCGGTTCCGAGGCAACCGGGCCAAGCTGAACTTCCCAGAGAATGTCAGGATGCTCCCCCAAGGCGTCCAGACCTACACCTCTGGGCCTGCCCTGGCAGTCTCAAATGCTCCTGTGGCGGCTCACCAGGTGGTGCCACCAGCTCCACCTGAGCAGCCTCCAGGACTAGGAGGCCTTCGACCACCAACAGGTCCGGTACCTGACATAGCTAGAGACTATTGGCTGCAGGATCCGTATAGCCAGCTGATTTCGGGCCAAAACACGGTTGGTTTGTTGGAGCATATGATGCTCCCTCAATCGCAAATGGGTTCATTACAATCTTCAATCAATACCAGCTCATTTTTATCATCGAGTTCAGCTCCTTCTTCGGCATCGGTTTCAATTCCTCTGATATTCTCAGAGCAGCAATTGGCTTACCCACGGCCGCCACCAAGAGATAGCCATCAGGGAGGTGGCAGGGCGGATGTCGCGGCCCCGCCATGGTCAGCTGGCTCCTCTAGTCAACATCCACCGTCCACAGGTTGATTGGGTCCATGAAGTTATTATTTTGTTCTGATTTTTGTTTTTTATTTTTGGGTGGAATAGCCATAGCTAAAATTAGACATACATTTGTTGTATTTTTGTAAGGTCATTACCCTCTTAATTTCTCTGTAATGTGTAAGCAAATTTCTATTTGCCTTTTCTTTTTCTTTTCATACGTACGTGAAAAATGGGAAAACAGGAGACATGTTCATTTTATGGCCGTATTGTTTTCGGGAAAGGAGTCCCGTTGAAACATTTTATTTTTTAATGTTCCCATGATATTGAGAAATTTATTGTCGGTTTGATTTCGCAATTTAATTTTAAGATTTTAATTCTAACTTTAATTCTATTCAGTATTCACTACACAACAAAAGTCAACAATACAATTATCATTTTTTTATTTTTCTTCAATTTTTTTAACCATTTAATTTAATTTTTAATAATAAATTCTCTCAACTATTTATTACTTTTTTCACAATTCAACAATACAATTATTACTTTTTTTTACTTTTTCACATTTTTTCTTATAATTCAACATTACAATCATTACAAACAAATTAAAATCAAAACTCAACTCAATTCAATTTTAAAACCAAACACACTAATTTGTTTACATAAGCTACGCTTGGTAAATAAATTTGCAGTAGGCTCCATTGAAATGATTCCCGATTATATTCATTTTTATGATATCCATCCATATAATTTATCAAGATATTTTGGTTTAAATTACCCTAACTCGAGATAAGAGCGAAATGAATGGGTGCAAGATTAATACATAATGATAAACCAACTAACAGAGTAATGTCTTGGTACGTAATCTTCATAGAAGTTTCCGAGGCTGCTCTTTAAAAATAAAAGTAATGGAGAACACAATTGATTAATTTCTTTTAAAATCTAAACTTAATTAGGTTGTTGATCAACATGTACTTTGAATTAGACCCATTAATATAATATGTTTTACGATTGCACAAACGTGGCTTATTGGGAAACAAGAAACGTGTAAAACTATAATTCTCGTATTTGAATAAGAAATTGAATAAGTGGCATTGGAACATTGCATCATCGCGTTCCTCGACTCTTTAAATAAAAAATATGGAATCCAATCTCCTCACCAACAAAAATCTGAAGCCCCGTTTTAATTCAGATTGATTTCAGGAAAGTTCGAATAAAATTTCGTGCTAATAAGACATATCAATTATCATCATTCGATAAAATATTTTGAAGAAAATTGTCCCAAGTGAAAATGGCTTATGAAATCAATCTATTTAATAACTTGATTATTTGATACTGGTTCTGTCAAAATCTCGATTGTAACTCTTAAAATCTTATAAATGTTTCATTTTTTCAATGATAAATCAACTCTTTATAGATCTATAACCCTGATAAACTTGCACCAAAACTGCGATTTCATTCAGTAAAATAGTTCAAATTCAAATCTACAGAGTCAAAAATTTATCAAATTTATAGCAATTTCTAATCTAAGGAAAATTTACTGAATTTTATAGTTTACTCAAAAGTATAGTTGGTGGAACTTAGACAATATGGGAACTAATTTACAGCTTCCTCTAAGCTCACATTTTCTCTTCAGAAAGAAGAGCGAAAAATATTAAAAAGGAAAATATTTTGCTTTATGGAATACTATTATGATCTGTTTGGTTTCGCAATTAGATTTTAAAATTTTAACTCTAACTTTAACTCTACTCACTACATAACAAAAATCAATTCTTCAAAATAAAAAATGTGGGCCCCATACATAAACTCACATACAACTTCATTATACTCAATTCAATTTTTAATACTAAATTCTCTTAACTATTCATTACTTTTTCACACTTTTTCTTATAATTTAACAATACAATCATTACAATCCAATTAAAATTAAAATTCAACTCAACTCAACTATAAAACTTAACACACTGTAAAACTGTATGTTGAGCCTTTCTTAACGTTAATTACCAGGTCTATTTGTAGATATCAAAATAATTGTTGAGCACTATATTCACCTTAATAGAAACTTACGGATTAAAATTTACAGTTGATTATTTTACATTTCAATTTTATAAACTTTTTAACAGTTCTACTTTTGAAACTTGATTTTGACAACCTTCATGAGACAGATTTTATTGACTAAAATAATTATTTATAAGGATTGGGAAGGTAAATTCTTATTTGGCTTCCTGATAGATAAACAATCGGATTCTACTTAGATTTAGGTGGCATTCAACTACCTAAAATAAGTACTTAAATTAATATTTCAGCACTTAAATGAATTAATTAAGATCATCTGATAAGCATAGGTAATTTTGACTTACCTTATTAAATAAAACTAACGCTTAAAGATTCAGTATATATAAACCTACTTATTTTCGTGCTGGTTTGCTCAACAAAAACGTGATTTTTGCTTATTTGCTCTGACACCCATTAATTTTGCAACAATTCGAGAAAGCGCCATTTGCATGGAAGGGACGGAAGAGAAATGACAGAGAGAGAGAGAGAGGAGATGCGCCTGAAGACAGTAGCAAAGAAGAGCTGCTGCAGTGGCTCGTCATCTAGCCACCACAGACTTGCCAAGGTCGACATCTACCATGTACAGAGGTAGTCGGTTATGTCACCTTGGGCTACGGTGGCTCGCCAGCAGCTATCATAGCTCGGGTGAGATCATTTGCGACCACAAAGGCCACTGGCAACCTTGCCCGGGCTGTTATGGTCGACCAAGAGCTATTGCAACTCCCTCCGCCCCCGATTGATCATTCATTCTGTTTTTTTTTTCCCTACTATTTTTAAATTTTTGGAAAAGTAGATTTCGGGGTCAAATTTGAAAGTGAAAAGTTTTAGGACCTTAAGTGAAGATAAAATCAAAGACTTTAAAATACCTTGTCACATTACCACTAAACAAAATCCACTTACTATGCAACAAAAAATAATCCACTTAATTTGCAACAAAAAATAATCCATTTAATTCATTAAAGACGTTTATACACTTAATTTAACCTAATTTAATTTTACTTTGCTCTCAATTCAATAATTGAATCATTACTTTTTATTTTTTTCTTTAAATTATTTATCATACTTTTTCTTATTTATTATTACTATTAATATTTTACTACTAAATTCTCTCAACTATTCATCACTTTTTTTTTCAATTTCAACATTTTTTTCCTCAATTCAATAATACAAATATTATTTTTTTTATCTTGTCTTTAAATTCTCTCACAAACTTTTTCCAACTGCTTTTACCTTCAGCTTCTCCAATCAAACTAAATCAAATTAAATCAAACTTAACTTCGTTATGGAGCGCAACTATATACTTAAATTATAAATGTTAAGTTTTCGGTACTTAATAAAAATTTAAATACATACCATCTTCGTTTTCAAGAGAATTGGAATGCCAGACACTTTTTTCAAGAGATGATTTATAGATTTTGGGAATTCAATAGACACCTGGTTTCTAAAAGATAAAAGGGAAAATAGTCCCATATAGCATAATTTTTACCTTATTTTCACTTCATAGTACGTTTTTAAAAGTTATCACGATCTAGCATGAATCACCATTTTATTCCCGGATCTAGCACACCGTTAAACTCCCTCTAAAAACCGTTAAACACCGTTAGACGGAATTTAACGGTGTGCTAGATCCAGAAATAAAATGGTGATTGGTGTTAGATTGTAACAACTTTAAAAAAACGTGCTATGAAGTGAAAATACGGTAAGAACTGTGCTATATTTGGCTATTTTTCCTTTTTTTATTTGAAGATTCACCTCCCAAAAATATCTGAAAATTAGTGTGGAGCTTTATAATAATATCAGGAACATTGGTTAAAAGTTTCAGGTATTTTTTAGATTGGATGATTCACAAAAACTATCAAAATTAGAATACCGAAAAATGGATAAATATTTTTTATCTGAAAATTCACTATCCAGAAAAATCTGAAAATCTGTGTGGAGTTTTATAATAATATAAGGAACATGGGGTAAAAGGTTAATCTCATTTTGAGATCGGGAGATTCATAAAAACTATCAAAATCATAACACCGAAAAGATAGGTAAATATATTTTATATGAAGATTCACCGTCCAGAAAAATATGAAAATCTGTGAAGAGTTTTATAATAATGTTAGGAACATGGAAAAGAAGTGTCATCTCGTTTTGAGATCGGACAGGTTCACAAAAACTATCAAAATCAGAGCACAGAAAAGAAGAGTAATTATTTTTTATCTGAAGATTCACCGCCCATAAAAATTTGAAATTTTGTGTGGAGCTTTATAATAATATCAGAAACGTAGGGTAAAAGTTTCACCTCATTTTGAGATCGGACGATTCACAAAAGCTATCAAAATCACAACACCGAAAAAGGACATAAATATTTTTTATCTGAAAATTTACCATCCAAAAAAATCTGAAAATTTGTGTGGAGTTTTATAGGAACATCAAGAACATGGGGTAAAAGTTTCACCTTGTTTTGAAATCGTACGTTTCACAAAGACTATCAAAATCATAATATTGAAAAGAGGGGTAAATATTTTTTTTTTTAGAAAATAACCCCATGTAGCACAGTTTTTATCTTATTTTTACTTCCTAGCACGTTTTTAAAAGTTAAAAATCACCATTTTATTCCCGGATCTAACACACCGTTAAACTTCGTCTAACGGTGTTTAACGGTTTTTAGACGGAGTTTAACGGTGTGCTAGATCCGAGAATAAAATGGTGATTCGTGCTAAATCCTGAAAACTTTTAAAAATGTGCTAGAATGTGAAAATAAGATTAAAATTATGTTATATGGAGCTATTTTCCCATAGCTGTAAGATTTGAATGCTTTATAAGATTTCCATCGTTAAACCATGTATACGGAGTTTTCTTTTCTTTTTTTTTTCTTGGTCGAAGTACACGGATTATGTGGTTTAATCCCTGGTTCTGTAATTATTTTGCATGATCTGGTTACATAATTTGGGCCACCTTAAGTTCCACAAAAATAAAAATCCAACACTATGAGGTTATTTGTTCAAGCATTGCATATCCTTAATTAATTCTCTCTGATCTACATCCGTTAAAAAAAATCATCTAAATGTACCCCTTTAGGCTACATTTAGTCTGCTAGAATGGAATTGATACATAATAGAATGGACATAGATTAGAATTGATAGAGAATATAATAGAAATTCTGATGAAATTTATTTTATTTGGTAGGACTGAATAGAGAAATGGCGAAAACCAATAATATGACCGTTAGGGGATTCGCGAACCTAGGGGTCACGGTGTCAAGGTCAACCTCTTAGGTGGCAACTTTCCCGATCTCCGCCTCGCCTCTATAGCTACATCGTCTTCAAGTGTCAAAGCCTCGCGGAGGAGGAAGCAGATACAAAGCGGTGACAGCAGTTGCCCCGATAAGAGCTGCACTTCTGGATGGGAGACCTCGCGAAGGTGCTGGCATTGTCATCTCGGTGATAGTAGTGACAACGGCCTTGCCGTGAGGACTTCGAGACTGGACCGCGTAGAGGACCTCCTAGGTGGCTCTTAAGCCACCCCAGATCCAACCTCTTGAGTGGCTCAAGGTCGAATTTGTGGCTCGCGAGACTATGACAAGCGACGATAAAGTGAAGACGAGTGCACGTCGCCGGTGATGATGGTGGAGCTTGGGAGGCAGCAACAGTTGAATGGTGGCAATGAAGGGGCTGAGTTGAGGACAAGATGGAGATTTGATCTCTATTCCCAATGCGAATTGCTATGGAGGATGGTGCAATGGGTAATGACCATACTCCTCATATGGAAAATGAGAGAGTTCATTTGAATTGCCATTTTTATTTCGGATACAAACAAACGCGAGTAATGTTATTTCTCGTGGAATAGATGCGGAAGGAACTGTCAATTTCGGTCAACCAAACATACCATTATAGTTTGTGTGATAACCCTCAGTGACCCACGTAACCCGTATTCCAAACCAAAGATTAATCTATGTACGATGTACATAGATTAATATATTTAATCATTACATATAAAGCTTTGGTTTTCTCAATGTACTCCAACAAATATATATATATATATATATATACACCGCTTAATCAGCTTTTAAAAGCAATCTCGGTTGATTCTTTTTGTTGTTGGAAGAGGAAATTATTCCCTAGAAAACATCCTTCTTTTTTTTGTTGTGGGGGGAATATTTTTTTCGGCGGTCAACTATATATTCATAAGCACAATGGATCCCTGATTAATTTAATCAAATCTAGTCAGCTCGTTAAGGATAAGCTGTTCCAGAAAACATCCATTTTCAATTTGCAAGATCTTCTTGTTGCATTTTCTACTTATCTTACCCTGAAAGATACTACTTACACATTATTATAAGGATCAATTATCTTCTCATACTAATCATCATTTTGCGCCTTCATCTTCTGTTTAATCTACTTGATTGTAAGAAATGGACAAATATCTCCAAAAATTTATCCTACCTTTTCCATATATATATCATGCCATTGAGAACCGAGAGGGCTTGAGGGGATAGGTGGCTTTCCCCAAATTTCCGACTTAATGTAGAACTTTGTACATGTTTCCTTAATTCTATAGCGTATTTTCCCATGTAAGACTACTAGTTTCACCATTTTTTTAATAACTCAAATGAATTCTATTATATAAAGGAATTTTTTATGTTGTGGGGATCTTGATCTAATTATGTGCAATTCACATATTATAAATACATCTCAAGGCAACCCAATCGGGCTACGGCCCCTGATTTGTAGAAATTCAATTAGTTATAATCAATTCCACAAATTCACCAATTTACTCATTTATAGGTCTCACCCCTTCTCACGCAAAATCCCGAGTCCATCCCTGAGGGCATGATCTTTTTATATTTTCTTGTTCTATTCCACTTTGATATTCAGAAACCCAATATATTCTCAATAATTTATATTCGAGCTTAGTTGACACACTAAAAAATAAAACTCTCTCAATTATAAATTCTTTCCATTCACAAGACACGATTTCGAGGCCTTACTTTGTTATTTATCCATAAGCAAGATATTACCCATAAAGGATAGCGTAGATAATTGTTAATTAAGCAGTTAAATGCCATGACGCAAGAGAGTTGCTTGGCAATGAAGACTACGTATCCAGTAAGCATGCACGCATGTTTGTCTCTTTCACATATACCTTTCGGATGAAGATTGTCCCTGAAATTTTTTTCTTTAATATTACCCTAAAACAAATAAACAAAGTACGATTTTCTTTTCCCAAAGAAAGATTCATTCTATATCGGGTCAATTCGGCACGTCTTCCCTTCACACACGTTACAGGAGCTCCTTGTCCTCGGGGATGGAATTGGACGGTCCCACGATTGGCACGTGTAACACGATCTGCTCATAGCCTCTCTTTTTTTGGGGGGTAAAGGAGGTGGGGCCCGCCTGCTCCGCCATGTCATTTGGTGTTTCGGTCCTACCGGGTTTGGTGCGACGTGTCGTGCTGTATGGGAATGGGTGACCTTTTGGCACACGTGCTTATTTTATTTATTTATTTATTTTCTTTCCGAATTCGAGGATCGCAATAGTAGCGACTTGGGCTAAGAGGGTTGGGGATTGGCATTTTATTTAGGTGGGTTACCTACCATTTTGGGCAATGAAAGGACACCCGAATCATTGCAAGTTCTCTGCGATTGTTCCAACAAATCATTCCCAACAGTTATAATTTTAGGATAATTTCCACTTTATAACGTTAAAAAAAAATATTTGCTCGAATTCTCACATTTAGCACGTATTTTATATAATTATATCAAGAGATATGAGGTTTAAATTCAATTCTAGCATGTGGTTAAAAAACCCGTTAAATGCTGAATTTAGCACATGTTTATATAATTTACATCGAGAGGAATGCAGATTAAATTCAATTCTAGTATATGGTAAAAAACACGTTAAATGTTGACATGTCACATTTGGCGGGCCACCACTACACATGTGAACATTAACATTTTGTTTGGATAATGGGATGGGACGGGTTATGGAGCGATAGGATAGGGTGGGTTATCAAGGGGTGAGATGGAGTTAGGAGTGATATATGAGGGGATTCTCTTAACCCTTTATAATTCATGGTTTGATGGTATTAAGAAAGGATGTAGTGGAATAATATAAGCATAATATTTAGCATTATACCCATTTCATGTAATGCATGAAGAAAGGTAAACGACTGATTTATAATATTTACTAGGTGTATATATATATATATATATGTCTGTCCGAATGGTGTAAATGTGTAATGAATATATATATATATATATATATATATATGTAGACAGAGGTGGACAAATAATAGCTATAAAATTGGTAAATAACCCAAAAAATCACAAAATTTCAACTTTTTCAATGTTTTATCACAAACTCTTTTTTTTCTGCGAAATATACGCAAACTTTCAATCATTTATACGTTTTACCATGAAGTTAATTTTTCCGTCAATTTTGACTAACGTGCTGATGTGGCACTAATGGTGCCACGTGATGCACGTTGATTGGGCGCGTAGAACTCACATGAAATTTTTCAAAAAAATTAAATCTAAAAATAAATAAATAAAAAATCCCAAAAAAAAAAGAATAGGAGGAGGCCAATCAGTGGGGCTGCCACCAGCCACTAACCACCCAATTAGGGTCGTCGGTCACTACAGCGATGATTGGCGAACCCGATTGGGGGGTGGTGGCCAGCAAAGAGGCCCCATCAACCAAAATTAGGGGAATCCCCAATGTTGATCGGAATTTGGAATTCTCCCAATTCCAGTTGGTGGGGCCTCTTCGCCGGCCACTACCACCCCCATCCCCCCTCCAAAATCAAGGTTGTCAGTCACCGTCGTGATGACTAGTGATCCTGACTGGGGGGGTGATGGTCCGCCACGAGGCAATTTCGATCAAAATTTGGGGAATTCCCAATTCCGATCGCCCCCTCCCCTTCCTTTTTTTTTGCTGAATTTTTTATTTTCTGATTTATTTTTGTGAAAAATTTCATGTATGTCCTACGTGCTTAATCAATGTGCACCACATGGCACCATTAAGTGCCACATCAGCACATTAGTCAAAATTGACAGAAAAATTAACGTCATGGTAAAACGTATAACGAATCGGAAGTTTGTGTATATTTTGCAGAAAAGAAAAGTTTGTGATAAAACATAGAAAAGAATGAAAAGTTCGTGATTCTTTTAGTTATTTATCCTAAAAAAATATGATAGAGTTTAGACGATATATACATATATAATATAATAGAGGTGTGTATAGATAAAAGAAAATGATTTATAATATCTATATATGTATATATACATCTAGGTACATACTTATGAGCGAGCAAAGGTAATATAATTAGAGAGGGCATTATTATAATTTTGTGAAAAGATGAGGGCTAAAAACGATTTTTGACAACTTATTTCTTCATAACACTCTGAATTGGTGGAATAATTATATGGGTTTTTCATGGGTTATGGAGAGTTAAGTAATCTCACTATAACCCTTCATAACGCTCTATTTTTTAATTGTCAAACATAGGTTATTTTAATCCTTTTATAAAACTCCCCTCCATACATATATATATATATATATATAATATGCATACACATGTATACACAATATATATATATATATGAATTTGTTTTTTCTATATATCACAGCCATATATATCTACATATATATAAGCATTTGAATGGGAGAATTTCTTTTGTCCCACCTTTGTATAACTAAGAGTAATCATACAATTGGCGCATGTTTCTGTCTATAATTGGCTCCAAGTGGTTCCATAGAAAATAGCCACTTAGCACACCATTAAATCTAATAAATCGGGTCTAATTAATCGAAAAATTTAATCTCATTAAATATCCGATTAATTGGTTGTACCTTAAATCATCTAATCTTTATTAGACGATTTTGTTGTTTCAAAATATCTTGTCAATTTAGTCGTAGTGTGTGACCTTGTAGGTTCCCAATTACGTTGACAGTAATATCGAAATCTCTATTTTAATATTACAAACAGTGAGCGGCATCTAGCAATGCATCACTGTTACTCAAGTAATCGAAAAAATCAATTTCTCGACGAACCTTGTGACCTACGTTACCGTGTAATATAATCCATTTGTCCTCTATATCTTTATTGAGCCCAAGGCATGGTCGATGACATCCTTGTATGGCTCAATATCTCTCTTTCTTAGTTTACCGGGTAAGTCTATCAGAACAAATGAGTTCGATATCGCTATATCGACTCATTTGGGTATGCATACACTTTTAGACTTAACCACCAAATGGCCGTGAGATATCGCTCCCGTTTCGTAGGAGGGACAAATCCTATCTTGGTCACTCACATTCCTCTCCATGCTCTGTGATATACCCAATAACTGTCTTTATAACCAGCCTGTTATGGTGGCCTTTGACAGTATCAAAGTATATAACATTACATGTAGGAATCAATGGTGACCTCAAGTTAAAGGACCATTACAATATAGTCACTTTGAGATATGCTAACGACAGTCACGTAACAACCCATGTAGCAATCTCATGGCGGGTCAGTCCAATACACATTACTCTTAATGTATACATGTGGTGTGACTTGATATCTGCATATCCATGATCTGTGAGACTTGGTCATCAATCAACACCCACACTAGTATAACCGTATTATCGTTATCCTAATTAACGATAATACTTTGACTAGGGACATTTAGTAATAATGTTCGGTAATTATAGGACCTCACAATCAAGTCACACTTGATGCCTATTGAACCTACTATTCTAAGGACATTATTGTGTAAAATCATATTTAGCGCAATTTACACAATAACAGAAATGCCTCGTATTATAATGAAATACATATCATATTACAGAACTGATGATAGATTGCCTTTAGAGCATACACCAATTCTCAACAATCTTCCACTTGCACTAGAGCCAATTTGGCATCTCTCTAATGCCAATAGATCTAGTGTGAGCCTCGTACTTGCGCTGCACAAGAGGCTTCGTAAGTGGATCTAAGAGATTCTCATCTGTTGGTATTCTGCATATCTTCACATCTCCTTTGTCGATGATCTCGCGAATAAGATGGAAGCGCCTGAGTATATGTTTGGATCGCTGGTGAGACCTGAGTTCCTTAGCTTGCGCGATGGCTCCATTATTGTCACAATGGAGATCCACTGGGTCTGCGATGCTAGGAACCACAGCAAGTTCTGTCATGAACTTCTTGATCCAAACGGCCTCTTTTGCAGCGTTAGAGGCAGCAATATACTCGGCCTCTGTGGTAGAGTCGACTACTGTCTCCTACTTGGAACTCTTCCAACTCACAGCACCTCCATTCAGGCAGAACACATACCCTGACTGCGATCTACTGTCGTCCTTATCGGTCTGGAAGCTAGCATCGGTGTAACCTCTTACAACGAGCTCTTCTTCGCCTCCATATACCAAAAACATCTCCTTAGTCCTTCGTAAGTACTTAAGGATGTTCTTTACTGCGATCCAATGTCTCTCACCTGGATCTGATTGGTACTGACTCGTCATGCTCAAAGCATAAGAGACGTCAGATCGAGTGCATAACATAACATACATGATAAATCCAATAGCTGATGCATATGGAATCCTATTCATGCGATCCCTTTCTTCTCGAGTAGAAGGACTCTGAGCCTTCGAAAGGCTTATGCCATGTAACATAGGCAGCAACCCTTTCTTAGAATCCTGCATACTAAAACGCCGAAGCACTTTATCTATGTATGCACTCTGACTTAAGCCAAGTAGTCTCCTGGATCTATCTCTACAGATCCTGATACCTAGCACATAGGTAGCTTCGCTTAAGTCCTTCATAGAGAAACACCTTCCCAACCAAGACTTCACAGACTGTAGGGAAGGAATGTCATTCCCGATCAGAAGTATGTCGTCTACATACAACACCAGGAAGATCACTATACTCCCACTAACCTTCTTGTAAACACAGGGTTCATCTTCATTCTTAATGAAGCCAAACTCTTTGACTGCATCATCAAAACGAAGATTCCAGCTTCTAGAAGCTTGCTTCAGTTCATAAATAGACCGTCGCAGCTTACAAATCTTTCCAGCACTTTGTGGATCAACAAAACCCTCAGGTTATGTCATGTACACATCCTCGAGGAGCTTCCCATTCAAGAAAGCAGTTTTGACATCCATCTGCCAAATCTCATAATCATAATAAGCATTGCAAGCAAGATCCTGATGGATTTGAGCATAGCCACCGGAGAAAATGTTTCGTCATAGTCAACACCATGAACTTGTCAGAAACCTTTTGCCATAAGTCGGCCCTTAAATGTAATTACATTACCGTCCATGTCAGTCTTCTTCTTGAAGACCCACTTACACCCAATGGGTTTTACCCCTTCGGGTGGATCAACTAACGTCCATACTTGGTTAGTGTACATGGACTCCATCTCAAATCTCATGGCCTCCAGCCATTTCTCAGAGTCTGGGCCTATTACGACTTTCGCATAGGTTGTGGGCTCATCATTATCTATGAGCAATACGTCATTGTCTTGAGTCGCGAGAAATCCATATCTCTCGGGCTCATGACGTATCCTACTAGACCTACGAGACTCCTGTGTCACATGTGCAGAAGATTGTACCACAACACCTTGTGGTACTTGTTCTGCAACCTCACCCGTCGATTGGTCAATGTTATTTTGTGGTAGAACTTCCCCAAGTTCTAATTTCCTCCCATTAGTTCCTTTGGAGAGAAACTCTTTCTCAAGGAATACCGCAGTTCGAGCAACAAACACTTTGCCCTCGATGAGATTATAGAAATAGTATCATCGAGTTTCCTTAGGATACCTCACAAAGTAACATTTGTCCGATTTAGGGCCAAGTTTATCCGAAGACAATCTCTTCACATAAGTTTCGCAACCCTATATCTTTAAAAAAGATATTTTGGGACGCTTCCCATACCACATCTCATATGGTGTCCTTTCAACTGATTTCGATGAAGCATGGTTTAATATGAGAGCAGCTGTCTGTAAAGTATATCCCCAAAAGGAGTCAGGTAAGTTTGCATGACTCATCAAAGATCGAACCATATCTAATAAAGTTCGATTCCCCATCTCAGCTACACCATTCCACTGTAGTGTTCCAGGTGGAGTCAATTGAGATAAAATCCCACACTATTTAAGATAGTCAGCGAACTCATAGCTCAAATATTCACCTCATCGATCTGATCGAAGAACTTTAAGGGCCTATTTGGATTCCCAAACACCAAATTTTAACTTTAACTTTAATTTTAACTCAATACACTACACAACAAAAATACACATTTCCCAAGTAAAAAATTTTAACTTTAACTTTAACTCAACACACTACACAATAAAAACACACGTTTCCCAAGTCAAATTTATAATCACATCTCATTTGTCATTTTCCACAATCAAAATCAAAATTAAAATTAAAGTTACTTTAACTCTGAATCCAAACGCACCCTAATACTCTTACCCAACTGATTCTCCACTTCATTCTTAAATTCCTTGAACCTTTCAAAGGATTCAGATTTGTGTTTTATCAAATACACATATCCAAATCTACTGAAATCATCAGTAAATGTAATGAAGTAGAGATACCCACCTCTAGCAAGCTTGTTTACTGGTCCATATACATCGGTATGTATGAGAGCCAGAAAATCACTAGCTCGCTCACCCTTTCCGGTAAAAAGTGCTTTAGTCATTTTCCCCATTAAGCAAGGTTCGCATGTCTTGATCGATTCTAAATCAAACGAGTCCAATAATCCATCCTTATGGAGTCTAGAGATGCGACTCTCGCTAATGTGACTTAAACGACAATGCCAGAGGTAAGTCGGGTTCAAATCATTAGATTTGAGCCATTTGGTTTTCACATTATAAACGGGCGTATCTAGATCAAGAACATATAAACCATTATTTAAATGTGCACCGCCATAATATACATCATTCATGTATATAAAACAATACTTGTTCTTGATAGTGAAACAAAATCCCTTCTTGTCCAAACAAGAAACATATATTATGTTTCTACTAATAGCAGGTACATAATAATAGTCGTTAAGATCTAATACTAGCCTAGGAGGCAAAACCATGTGATAAGTCCCTACAGTTAATGTAGCAACTCTTGCTCCATTTCCAACTTGTAGGTCCACCTCGCCCTTTGCCAACAATCTACTGTCCCTTAGGTCCTGCATATTTTCACAAATATGAGCACCACACCCGGTATCTAATACCCAAGATGTAGAAGTAATAGATACATTGATCTCTATAACATGGATACCTGAAGTGGAAGTCTCACTTCCTTTCTTCTTCTTCAACTCCTCCAGGTATACCTTACAATTCCGCTTCCAATGTCCAGTGTTGCCACAATGGAAGCAGTAATCATCCTTTGCCACCTTAGTTTTAGGCTTCAACGCATCCAAGTCATACTTGGATGCACCTTTAGCCTTCTTGCCTTTACTCTTGCATTTGCCCTTTCTTTTGGTCCCTTGGACTAGTAGAACGGGCATCCCCTTGCTGATATCATGCTCAGCTGTTCTTAACATGTTAAGCAGTTTAGACAATGGTTTATTGTAGTCATTCATATTATAGCTCATGATGAACTGACTATAACTGCTGGGCAACGACTGTAGGACTAAATCTGTGGCCAACTCTTGACCCAGAGGAAATCCCAGTCGTCCTAGAGCCTCGACGTACCCAATCATCTTGAGTACATGAAGACCCACCGGGCTACCCTCAGTCAACCTTGCCTGAAAAGGTGCTTTAGAGATCTCGAATCTCTCATGTCGGGCCTGCTCTTGATAGAGCTGCCTGAGATACACGATCATATCGTACGCCCTCATGTTCTCGTATTGCTTCTGAAGCTCTGAGTCCATGGTGACTAACATGAGACATCCGACGTTCACAGCATCATCATGATGCTTACTATAAGCATCTTTCTCAGCTTGGGGGCGTCGTCAGGTGGTGGCGCAGGAAGAGGTTGCTCCAAAACATATAACTTTTTCTCCTGAGTGAGAACAATTCTCAAATTTCGATACCAACCTAGGAAATTATTCCTTGACAGTTTATCCTTCTCAAGGACTGATCGCAAACAGAAAGTACTAGAAGTGCTCCCTGCCATGGTAACTACCGCAAAAATATGCAAAATAAGTATTATGACACAACAATATTTAATGAGAAATTTATTAAATATTACTCCCACTATTTATATCAAATCAATGACCCTCAACATTGATTCGGAGAATATCATTTTCATAGTAGTTCAACATCTATATCTCACCAAGTTCTGAGTCAGCGAGGGTTGATTCACCCAGAGCTGGCTATTTAGGTATGGAACTTACTTTCCCAATTGCATCACATGTAACTCTTGACCAATTGGGTGAATAACTCCTTATTCAAATCTATCTTGTAGATCGATGCCCAATACATGCCTCTAAACTCCTAATCCTATTAGGCTTGCTCAGTTAAGTCCGACCCACTGGTAAACACCACGTCTTACTAAGATAGATGGGGGCATCCTACGAGGGCAAGGTCTACACACTCATCGATCTTGGTCTTGACGAGCGTTACACGGTGGAAGGATATGGACTTAAAATTTTGAGGGATTTTATTAACATTTAATCGACCTCACCATACACTATTATATAACCATTACATAATAGTCCACACGTATAACTACTATACTAACACAACTAGGACCTAGTCCATGTCTAACAGTCATGCATCGCAAATATCAAACATAATCACACCAGTACCAAGCATAAAATCATATTTTATGCTATTATCTACTCAGATTCTAACTAACTAATCTCTGATACCAATTGCTAGTTTCACGGGGCCTACGGAAACGTAAAAGGAATAGAAATTCAAAATTTCCTACCCGTGAAACTAATTCCAAGAGCTACTACAAGAATAAGAGTAAATAAAAGCGTACCTGGAATATTTAAAGTTGTCGACCGAGCGTTCCACGCGTGACGCCTCTATCGGTATCCATACCGACTTTGTCGACGAGTCTTCGAGATCGGCGGTGCTAGCGACCAATACTCAAAGGAAACACCGATGCAAGACCCGAAATTTATTAGACTAATGGACCTAATTTGAGTTGAACAATTCAACCCAAATTATATATATATATATATATATATATATAATATGCATATGCATACACATGTATACACAATATTTATATATATATATATATGAATTTGTTTTTTCTATATATCATAGCCATATATATCTACATATATATAAGCATTTGAATGGGAGAATTTCTTTTGTCCCACCGGTGTGGGATTAAGAAAATTAAGGTTTCCATGAGCCAAGTGTATAACTAAGTGTAATCATACAATTGGCCCATGTTTTTTTTTTATAATTGGCTCCAAGTGGTTCCATAGAAAATAGCCACTTAGCACACCATTAAATCTAATAAATCAAGTCTAATTAATCGACAAATTTAATCTCATTAAATATCCGATTAATTAGTCGCGCCTTAAATCATCTAATCTTTATTAGACGATTTTGTTGTTTCAAAATATCTTGTCAATTTAGTCATAGTGTGTGACCCTGTAGGTTCCCAATTACGTTGACAGTAATATCGAAATCTCTATTTCAATATTACAAACAGTGAGCGGCATTTAGCAATGCATCACTGTTACTCAAGTAATCGGAAAAGTCAATTTCTCGACGAACCTTGTGACCTACGTTACCGTGTAATATAATCCATTTGTCCTCTATTTCTCTATTGAGCCCAAGGCATGGTCGATGACATCCTTGTATGGCTCAATATCTCTCTTTCTTGGTTTACCGGGTAAGTCTATCAGAACAAATGAGTTCGATATCGCTATATCGACTTATTTGGGTATGCATACACTTTTAGACTTAACCACCAAGTGGCCGTGAGATGTTTCGTAGGAGGGACAAATCCTATCTTGGTCACTCACATTCCTCTCCATGCTCTGTGATATACCCAATAACTATCTTTATAACTAACCTGTTACGGTGGCGTTTAACAGTATCAAAGTATATGACATTACATGTAGGAATCAATGGTGATCTCGAGTCAAATGACCATTACACTATAGTCACTTTGAGATATGCTAATGACAGTCATGTAACAACCCATGTAGCAATCTCATGGCGGGTCACGGGTTGTCATTGCTGCCCTTCTTTGGCCTAGCTTCGTCCTATCTCATTCCCTCACCCAAGAGCTATAACAAAATGCAACCGCTTTAGCCTCATCTTTGCCTGCTACACTTACCTTCTTTTCAGCGACCACTGCCCTTTCAGCTGTCTCGTGAAGTCCATAGAAGCTTGTTCAAGACGGAGACATTAGAAAAGAAGTTAAGAACATGGGACAAAATTTAAAACCAAAGAAATGTTGTGATCTCTCTTAAATTGGGAGTGATGCCTGGATTACACGTGTCACTCTTTTATTGGAGGAAAATGTGTTTTGGTGTTTGCTGGGGCCCACATAACACTAACTGATGTCCACAATGGCAATGGTGGGCTAGCAATTGTGCCACATAAGCATTAAACGCAATTCAATGGACATGCTAGAATTAGGATGAAGCTCAAACCTTATGCTTGTTTGTGTAATTATATAAACCATGTGCTAGATGCGAGAAAATGAGAAAACCACGTGCCTATCTATTTAGGAAAAATGTTTTAAGAGTGGAAAGGAAAATAGAGACAATGTCCTAACGAAAAAAAATAGAGATAATGTTATGTATAATTAGTAAAACTAAGGGTGATCCGGCGTGATGCTACGAGTTAGAAATGTTTCTCCAATTTTTTGATTTATCATAATTGTTTGTGCAATAATCCATATAGTATATAACTGAAATCAACAATAAAATTACTTATTCGTAAAAATTATGAGCTCTCTATTAATAGTAAGTAATCTAATTTTTCCTTTTAAAAGATGGTATCATGTTATCATATATACCATCATTTTTCTTTATATTTCATGAAGTGCATTTTGAATGCGTTAATGGGTTGATTCTTGAATATAAAGTTTATAGTTTTGCTCCTAAAAAGAGATATACTAATAAAATTTGAAAATAATATGAAGTAAAGGAAGACATGATGGACGCTAAGAAAATAAAAATATTTGCATTTTCTAAATTTATGAAAATAAATTAACAACAAAAATAATTTTCATTATTAGGTCTTTCCATATGAATAAAGGGAGAAAAAGTATTACAGGTAATTGAAAAACTATATGTTTGGTTAGTATAATTTCTTGAGAAATATACAATATAGACCAAGAAAACCTCCTGTGAATGAATATTTATAAAGAAAAATAAAGTAAAAGAAACATGTATAACTCATTAGAAAATGTAAAATAAATAGAAAGAGTATAGTAAAATACATGGTGTCAAATCTTATGATCGAAAAATATAAGAAAAATTATACACCATATGGACATAAAACTTGACATTATTTTTTAAGGAATAATTAACCAACCATAATGATCGGTCATTTGACTTGATAAATCAATTAGGTTACATCAATATCTTGTTGGGCTAATATTAAAATATTGGACAAAAGAAGGAAAATAATAAAAAAAAAGGGAAAGGGAAAAGGTTCCGCACTCATAAACTAAAATTTGAAAAAGAATTTTATTTATATATATATTGTAATTTGCATATCTGGTACTTCTAGTACAAAATGTCTTCTAATTTTTCTAAATAAAAGTAGGGATAAAAGTATTTTTTCGAAAATAGTCCAACTATAACAATCTGGTATAACACGTCGACCGGATTATGTTGTATCTTATTCAATAAGATTTGAAAATACTAAAAAGGTGTAACATTTCGACCTAACGATTGGATCATTTGACGTAACTTGTCGACCGAATTACGTGAAACCTTATTAGGGTCGAATCTGAATTAGCTGAAAAGGTGTAACGTGTCGACCTTATGATCGGATTACGTGGGACCTTTTTCGGATTGTTTTCGGAGTGGATTCAAGAGCGCTAAAAGAATGAGAAAATTTTACGAAATGAAAATTAAAAAAATGAAAAATTGGATCACGATCAGATTATTTGGCATAAAATGTTGATAGGATTACGTGGTACTATATTCAGGTTAGACTTGAAAACATTAAAAAGGTATAACATTTCCTCTTAACGATCGGACTAATTGGAGTAACGCTTCGACCGAATTACGGGGAGCCTTATTGATTTCGGGTCTGAAATCACCAAAAAGACGTAATGTGTCGACGTTACGATCAGATCTTTTAGTATAATTGATTGAATTACATGATACCTTTATCGGATCAAATTTGAAAACGCAAATATATATATATATATATATTTTTTTTATTATTATTATTTTTTTGTTTAAGGGTGGTCGCTGCGGGTGGGAAAAGCCCACCCACTTGCCCCCACACTGTTATGGATCCATAATCATATCTGGTACATAAGAAAAAAATATGAAAGCGGGTCCATTTGATAGAAAGGGAGTTGGTGGGTCCCCCCTTCCCTTTATAATTTTCGTATTTTTTATTTTTATTAAATTTAATTATACATATTTTTTTTCTCCAGTGTGTACCACTTGCTATTCCGAAATTTACTAGGTTTAATTAATCTAAATTCGAGCGAGATCGACCTACTAAGAGGTAAATCTCTCCTGATCGTAAATTTTTTCTAATCACAAAACTTGCACCCAGTGCCTTACCTAAGAATTACAAGCACGACTTACCTAAAGCCAACGTGATAAACCCACGTTGATAAAAAGTCTATAATTTTTTGGTCCGACAATTAGTCACCAATTCAAATAGTCACTTTTTATTTGTGATTTTTCAGACCGTTCACTTAATATTAAAAATATCCAAGTTCGATTAATCTAAGTTCGAATGAAGACGATCCACTAAGGAATAAAGCTCTTCCAGTCGTGAATAATATCCAATCACAAGACTCACGCCCGAGATTGTATGTGCCATGCGTGGCAATATACAAAATTATTAAAGAATAATATATAATAATAGTACTCTTTAGAAAAATATAATTGATTTAATGCCATAGATAGAATTGGAATGATATATTATAATGAGTAAAAATTAAGTTATATGTTTATAGAAAGAAAAGTGGCTTAGTAAGGGGTTTACTTGAAGTATTTTTTTCCCTTTTTCTTACTAAAATATGTGTTCTACGCTAATGTGGGTGTTAAGAGAGGAGGACTTTCATTTCTTGTTGAAAATTAATTAATTAAATTGATTATATAGGTAGTTTCTTGAGAGTTAATAAGATTATTTAATATAATTAAGTTTTTTTGGTAATTCATTTAATACTTTTGTAATAGTAACCGATGTTCGAAAGTAATTTAAAGTACCATATATTTTTTGGTGTTTATCTAGATTATATAACAAGTCCTAATATATCATAATGATTTTTTATTAAAAATACCAAATAAATTCTTTTTTATATATTTCAATATCCTAACAAATATCGATTGAAAAATTAGTCTAATAAAATAGAGCTTAACTTTATAACTGTTATAAATAAATTTTAGACAAAGCTTAAACAGCCATAATTTTTTAATTACATGTAATATTTTTTCCCTTTATCCGTACGAGAAGTCTCATATACATTCCAAATCTATCATGTTAGGATATTATAATCATATATAAATAAGTGGGTGCTACAAATAATAATTTCTTAATATTGAATATATCTAACAAATTATTTGAGGGAACTTTTGTACCCTCGGCGAAACGCGGCCACATTCCCTAGTATAATATTAAAATTAGTTTTTGATTGAGGGTTAATTTTTCGTTTGATAATTGAATAATTTCATAAAATTTATGTTTTTATACTTTTACGGACTCAGAGATGACTTCATAATTGTTAATTGAAGTATCATTTCATGTCTTAACAAGCCTACATGCATTTAAAAAATTGTTGGAATAAAATCATAATGCTGAAAATTTATGTTTTTATACTTTTAAGAACTCAAAGATGACTTCATAATTGTTAATTGAAGTATCATTTTATGCCTTTACAAGCCTACATGCATTAAAAAAATTGTTAGAATAAAATCATAATGCTGAAAATTTGCAAATATGGCGAGTGACACGGATACGCAATCTAGTATGTGTATATATATTCCTATATAATAAATATTTTATTCTTTTTCTTGGGAAATATTTTATTATCATTTTAATTTATATTATAATAACACATATATCGTGGAATATAATTTTAAGATTGATATTCAATTGATAGAATATTAACAAAATGGAAAGAGGAAAGGAAGACGAACCATGAAGAGAGACCAGACTGGAGGGACGGACTCAGGCTTTGGACTTAGGTGGCGAGATCATTTAGGGGGCAAACAAAAAGATAGTTTTCCCTAATTATGGGGTAAATATGATAAATTTCATTAAAATTTGAAGAATCATATATAAATTTCCTTAATACATGCAAAATTTAGGGGAGCAACTGGCACCCCTAACCCCACATGGTCCATCCCTGGACAAGAGCGAGAGAGAGTTCGTAATAAAAGGGTGGACGTGGCAGTTATTTGTAAGAACTATATTTTAACTCTAATTATGTAATGCTCCTAATTAGTTTTGAGAAAAATGGTATCTATATACACGTCCAGTTGGCCAGTCATTGTTTAACCGTATATTTATCAGTCTACTTATTTAAGTTAATATATTGATCAATGAGTAATATTCTAATATTTGTTTCGAATAATATTATTCATAGTTGGTCAGTCATTTTACAACCGGAGATTTATAAACAGCCTACATATGTCAGGTGATTATTGATCAGTCAGTCTTATTCTAATAGTAGTATTGCTTGACCAATTGGTGTCCTGGGGTCAATCCAGTTTTATTGTACAGTCTTCCTTCCGATCTTTTCTGTCGTTCGATGAGGTTGAACTTTTAATAATGACCCAAGGATCCGCATACTTAGCAGTCTGGTCAGGAGAGGCGTCTATGTTGTGCTGGAAGAAGGTTATGTAATTTGTAGAACGTCAAGAGATTTTGGATTTAGTTCTTATTATTATTGAGACTTCA
Source organism: Punica granatum (assembly GCF_007655135.1). Classification (NCBI taxonomy): domain Eukaryota; kingdom Viridiplantae; phylum Streptophyta; class Magnoliopsida; order Myrtales; family Lythraceae; genus Punica; species Punica granatum. Next base: position 34,630 of record NW_022204362.1, on the reverse strand, counting down.
CATGCACGTTTACTTTCCCTTCGCTCAACTTTTTCTTGACAAATGTGCATGCATTATATATATACTAAATACTTTAACTATTATTTATGACTGAAATTAATATGTTTTATTAATTAATTAAAAGTACCAATGTAACAATTTTTTTATGAATATTTAATAAAGTTAATTGATAACTAACAAGAAAAAAAAATAGTGCTGAGGGTTCTGTTTTGTTTTGTTTTGTTTTGTTGTGTTATTTTTCTTTCTTTTTAAGTATTTAAAATTTGTATTTTCTGAATTCGTTGATATTATTATATTTGTCTTGAAATTTTTTGATGATATGGTGATGCCACATTAGAAAGTTTACAGAAAATCCAACAATATGATAGATTTGAGACTGGAATCAAATAACGTAATTTTATGATGAAAAAATAGTTTGTTATATAATAATAATGAAAGTTTATGATATTTTAAGTAATTTATCCTATATTTTCTTTAAAAAAATAATCATATACCAACTTAGGTTACTGCAAGCTATTCGGTAATTATTTACCTTAAATAAGATTCGGGATTCAAGTTTTGTGAATTGAGAAAATTTCACGCTGGGAAAGTTTTATCCCCTTAATGCGCTGAGTTGACTCGAATTGAATTAGTCGGCCCATTAGACTTTTTGATATCAAGGTACATATTTAAATAAAATAAAATTATCCTTATAAAATTGATCACATTGACCCCAACTCGTATCGTCAATATTATATTTTGCAAGAGGCATCTCTTAAAAATCAAAGCGCTTGTGAGACCTTAAAATTTACATAGCTCAAACGAAGAATATACTTTTAGCAAATGTTTTTGGTACAAATGCATAGAAAGGATACGAACTTGAAACCTTAGGTTAGCAATTACATGAGAGTAAATTTGGATTGACTGGACCATCATTTTTTGTGGTTCGATATCGGATTCTTGATTATGCATCTTAGCCCGCTTCATCGAGGGTGACGACCCTGAATTTGACTCTCAAATAGAACCAATCAGATCAAACACATAACAATAAAAGCCGATATACGAAAATGTCCGCCTCTGAGGTATTGTCCTTATTGGAACTGTACGCCTACTTGTCTGTTGCAAAACGTGCCTTTAGGAACGAGGATGTTCTCGGAACTTGCAAACACACGCCAACATCCTCATTCCTTTTTTAAGTAAAGGGATGAGGTCGCCCTCATGACAATCCCCGCATATAGTAATCATATGGGCTCAAATCGTATCGTAAAATGTTCAAATACGAGACATAATTATAACAGAATCCAAGAGTTTGGGGTTGTACCGCCTATTTGCATGTCTATAGTAAGAATACTATCATTGCGGGTGGATTCGATAACAAATATAGAGACTTTCCCTGCTTATTTACTCTCAAGACGTTGAGAAGACTTGAACTCCTGACCTAATACTTGAAACATTAGCCCGTTAGTAATTGAGCTATACCCCGCTTATTCTGCTCATTGCTTTCTCTTCTTTCACCGAAGGCCAGAAGCTTCAACATTGAAGAATGATATAAACGTATCTATAGAGAAAACAATATTTGAATTATCTATGATTTTCTTCTCGGGACAACGGTTTTTCGGTTGAGTTGTTGTGGACTATGATATTCTCAGATTTTCCGGTTTGTTTCTTTAGATTGTTCGTGGAAGCCATTTCTATTTTTTTGGGAATTATTATTGAGAGCTGGTTTTCCATTCCCCTCCATCTCTTGCCCGTGATTCCCTGGGCGAAAGTGGGGAATCATTATTCATCTCAATTACATTGCTTTAGGGGGGTGTATTTGAGGACAGGTCTATGAGTGTGACTAGTCTTCTCGTGGGGGTTGGTTAGGGCAGAAAACCCATTGACCATGTAACGCATTATACGTGGTCTCTCTATCAATTATTACTTCTTAATTTAGAACTGACCAATCCAATAGCCGACCATTACCTACAGTTCTGATCTGGAATAATGTAAATAATAATGTATTGAAAAAGCATGCATTTCAATACACTTTTTATTTTATTTTATAAATAGAGACAGCTCTTTGATGACATCATTTCGTGGCATGCTTTCATTGTCATAGACTAAACTCCGCATCCTCAAGATCCAATTATATCCATAAAAAAAAAATCGAATTAGATTAATATCCGTCGTCCTTAACGTGCCACGGCTTCAAGAATGCACCACATAAGCAACATCTAGGATCCTAGACTCCAACTAGTATTAGAGTTCCGACAACAACGTCCCAACCCCTATCTGATCATATCCTGCTAATCGGATGACCATAGCCGGATCAGAATGAACCTTTAGACCAAGACAGGGTTTGTAGGTTTCCCGCGGACACAACGGACTCGGTTTGGTTCCTTCGTGACTCGTATTTATGGATGTGTACGTATGCCCATTTTAGCTATAGAATGGAGACATGTGCCTAACTCCAACTGTGAATTGACCCACACAGTAAATAAACATGGGTTTCCCATCTCGTGGTCGTGGCAAGAGGGTCACACATTTGCCACTTTTACTAATGTTGGGGGTTGCGATGTTAATAATCTGTCCACAAACTATTGGAGAAATTGCTTTTATCGTCTCTGAGTTGAGAGCTTTGATTGGGACCAGTCCCTAACTTTCAGTTTCATCCCCCCCGTTGGGAAGCTCATGTCATGTTGTATCATCGGTCGCATCGCCTGTAAACTGTTAGAACAAACCCGTAAAATAATTGGAATCCGCCAAACACAGTATTATCCGGCAGGTTATGAAGTAATATGCTAAACGGCCCGTAGAGATGGGCCGTATCTGTCTAAACTCAATAGGTATTAATGGATCATGAACATATATTGCAACTTCGGGCTTGGGCACCATGATGGCTGCAAGATGCACAGTCAACAAAACCCAGAAAGATATCATTTTGTACGATGATAACAATCAGTGAGTTAACATTCTTATTCATTTGAATGTGATTGGGACGGTGACAGCATTACTGGAGAACCGAGTGCTGCCGACAGGCACTCTAGCTGTTGTCATAGTATTGCATTCTGGGAATCTTGCCGACTAGAAACAGCGACGTCACATTACCGGGTTGAGTATAGCCCATCTTCCAATTCACATTTCCAGTTTGCTAAACCTCAATTATGGCACCTGAAAATAGCAAACATTGTAATTAACAACGATTAAAACAATAAAAGGAGAGAGAGAGAGAAACTCTTAAATTAATGTAGGAAAAAGTACAAAAACCCCATTGTGATTTGAGCTGGGGATAAATTAGACCTTGTGATTTTTTGAATGACAAATAACACCACGTGGTTCACTTTGTAAACCATATTGGACCTCACCGTTAATTTTTTTTTTCACTTTTGATCCTCAAACTTTTTTTTCCAATTATTACTCTCAAACTTTTAACTTCTTTTCAATTTGGTCCTAAAATTTGTGGGGGGCGAGAGGGGAAGGGAGGGGCCGAGACCGTCTGTCGGCGACCCCGACCCCACCACCGAAGTCGCATGCACCCACAAAGGATGCCAACGACCATGGAGATGGGGTCGAGACCTCGAACTCGAGATCCTGGTCGATTCGGGAACTAGGGCCACCAATCGGAGACCTCGACCCCACCCTCGAGGTGTCCGACGTCCTCTGTGGGTGTCAACAACCTTGGTGGTGGGGTCGGGGTCACCGACCGGCAGCCCAAGTCCCTTCCCCCTTTTTTTTATTTTAGGATTAAATTGCAAAAAAAATTCAAAGTTTGAAGGTAATAATGACAAATATAAAAGTTTGAGGATTAAAAGTGATGAAAAAATTAACGGTGAGATCCATTACGTTTCACGAAGTGAACCACGTGTTATTTATCTCTAGAAAAATCACATGGTCCTATTTGTCTCAAGCACAAACCACAAATGGGATTTTTGTACTTTTTCCATTAATGTAACATCAAGTACCTCAAGCTTCACTCCTTACATATCCTCCCGGGCACTGTTATCATCAACCTACAGCAATCAATTGAGGGAAGGGGTAACAGAGGTCTATTGTGTGATTGAGCTCATGTGCCATAACTGCCAATACAGAAATATCAACCTCCAAATGCCCGAGCATTGACGAAAAATCAATTGAGCTCTCACTCTATTTCTACCAACTTTGACTTACCACACCTAGATGAGTTGAAATTAACTATCGATCAAATAGTGCACTCTTTCTAGACGATAATTGCAGTTCTACATCTACTCAACAGTCAAGCGAGCCAGACCGTGAAATCTCAGTGACACTGGATCATCGAGGAAGATCAAGACGCAAAGAGAGCATTAAATCACAGAATAAAAGAGCCCAAACTGATTATAAACCAACATTTCCATCACTTCCTGTGACCAACTAAACTTTGCGAAACGTCTCCAAATTCCACAATGCCTCTGTCCAAAGGTATTGTCTCCTCTATTTTTTAAAGACAAATTCCTCTCACCTAACTTATAGCCTTTACTATTGAAGCATTCAGAGCTATAATACGCCATTTCCCCAACCACATAAAAGTTCCATCTTCGCAGCAGAACACCAAAATGAAACATCCTAAAGAAGCAAATTTCATTTAGATTCTGAAAGACTAAAAGCCCAAAACATTGAAACGTAGGCGAAAATGGCAGAAATGGCAGGGCCGGGAGGGAGAGTTGGGGGGGGGGGGGGGGGGGGGGGGGGGGGGGGAAGTGAGAGACTGTATGCACTTATTGAACCAGCCAAACTGCGAGCCAATACAATGAAACACCTACTAGAACTCACCTGGGAAGTATCCTCCTCGTTCCCTTATGAGTCCCATCAGAACACAAGATCTTTGCATTAAACACTGCCACCGATTCTTCACTTTTCTCTGCTGAATAGTGAACACTACAAAAGAGATCAGAATCAATGTCTCGCACTTACTTGCCCTATAAATTCCACAAAATCCTCACCCAAGCCTGAAACAAACCATCTCAAACTCAGAACCTTCTACAAATTTCAGAAATAAATGAAGCAGCATCAACTATACACCAATAGATGAGTAATACTCAATGCAAACAATTCTGTCAAACAACAAATTTATATCCACACACTGCTTTGAGTGCTAACAAGTTTACCATGATATACTGCAGCAATTTTAAAATTCAATTGGAGTTACAAAGAGTAATATCACGCCATCGTATAAGTCTATCATCCTAAGATTTCACCCGAGCTAGCAAGTGGCTTAAGCACATTCAACCAGCAAAATCAGCCCAATAAGATCAAATCAAGATCATAGGCTTTCAGCATTTCCAACATGAAAAGTTCAAAGCTTCGCACCAATATCGATCAGGATCAGAATAACCTCAGCGTCCAAATTTTGCTTCAACCTCGTGGGCATGGTGAACTGAGGGACATATATTTGATGGAGAGGAGAGCACACGGACGCTGAGGAAGCGAAAGATGGAGGGAGACAGCCATCCCATGAGCCTTCAAATCGAAGGCCGAAATTGAACAAGTTGTTAGAGGGAACATTCTCCGGCTCAGCTCCAACATCGACTTTCTAAGCAGAATGAAAAGTGGCAAAGAGCGGCGGAGGGGAGGCACTGTCTGCTGCTCTGTGGGTTGTGTGACAAAGGGCATAGTTGACGTTCTCTCTAAGAGAGGGGAGAGCTTGTGTATAGGGAGGAAGACGCACCACCAATGGCAGGTTAACTCTGAGAATTATACGGGGAGAGAAACTGGTGAAAGTTACTTGAGTAGCTGAGGATAACTGTGACCATTTGCTTCCGATCAGACATCAGAGCATGGGAGATAAATATTTTCAATCCATCCTAGAAATATTCAAATTCTGCCAAGTAAAATAGGGCAGTGGGTGTAGGAAAATTTTGTAGTAGTGATGCATATTTACCCCTAAATAGAAAGAGCCCTGATGATCCATAATCTATATTGTTCTCACCAGTAATCACCACAGGAGCACTCTCCATTCTCAAAATGATGATAACGGATTGGATCCCTAATTATGATCCTCCGACCCTCCATTTTCGCTACAAGCTTTGCGAAAATGTGACAATCTCCACAAATTCTGAGATTCTTCCTGATCATGATTGGCTTTTCTCTTGGCAAGCTCATGATGCCATAGACAACAGCAAGCTTCTCACTATGATGCCGAAGCGAATCTTCTCTTTGCTCCCCCTCAAGATCTTGCAATACGAAGTTTGTGTCAGGAACATAACCCATCGCCACTAATCTAAGCACCAACTCATTCAAATGCCTATAGATCTCATCTATCTGAGGATGTGACTCATCTCCTAAGATGAATGCATGAATCTTCTTATCCACCTCGATCCAACTGCAACCAGGCTCTTTTGTGACTCCCTTCACCTTCATAGACCTCCGAATCTCTCTTACATCATCCCACCTTTGATTATTAGCATAAATATTTGACAAGAGAGTGTAAGTTCCTGCATCTTGGGGATCCAATTTCAGGATCTGCTCAGCAGCATATTGGGCTAGCTCTACATTACGATGAACTCTAGAGGCACCGAGTAAAGCCCTCCAAGTCACAGCGTCAGGCTCACAGTCCATCTCTTTGACCAAATTAAGTGCCTCGTCAAGCTTCCCTGCCCTCCCTAGGAGATCAATCATGCACCCATAGTGCTCCCTTCCAGGGTTGATCCCAAAATCTTCCTTCATCGACTGAAAATAGTTCCACCCTTCTTCCACTAAACCAGCATGGCTGCAGGCAAATAGAACCCCCACCATTGTTATATAGTTTGGTGTCATCCCTGAGAGCTTCATCTGCTCAAACAGATCCATTGCCTCTCTGCTACGACCATTTTGGGCCAATCCCGCGATCATGGTGCTCCAAGAGATTACATCCCTCTCCCCCATTCTTCCAAAGATCAAGGTCGCATCTTCTAAGCTCCCACACTTGCAGTACATATCGAGAAGTGCATTATTTAGTATCAAATCCCGATCATACTTCAATACGTGGACATGAACTTGCCTCCCCAATTCTAACAGAGCTAGGGCAGTGCAGGCTCTCAAAACACTTGTTAGTGTTGACTGATCTGCGAAAAAACCGGCTCGCTTCATGTTCTTGTAGAGATTCAGAGCCTCATCGCCCTCACTGTTCTGGGCAAATGCCCCAATGATTGAATTCCATACGACAAAATCCTTCGTGACCATCTCATTGAACACGACCAGTGCACCCTGCAGGTCGCCCCCTTTGGAGTAAGAGTCAATCAGGGCACTGCGTACAAACACATCCGACTCCAACCCAACTTTCATTATGATGCAGTGAAGCTGCTTGAGCTTCCACAGGTCATCGCAGGCTCTCAAGACCGAAGAATAAGTGAACATGTTTGGTCTCACCCCGTCTCTCAGCATCAAGATTAGATACTCCAACGCCTTATCTCTGAGCTTAGCGCTGGCGTAGGCCGAAATCATGGTCGTCCAAGAAACGACATTTCTCTCAGGCATTTGGTCGAACAGTTTCTCCGCAACCTTCAACATGCCAAACCTCACGTACATGTTCATGAAGACGTTTACCAAGAAGGTCTTGGGCTCGTACCCATTTGAGAAAACGTGCTCGTGGACCTGTTTCGCCTCTCCAACGGCGTTACGGGCTAAGCAGCACTTGATGAGCTCGGAGTAGGTGATGGAGTCGGCCCAGAGCTGGTGCCTCTGCATCAAGTGCAGCGCTTTCATGGCCCTGGGCAAGTCTCTTTCATAGCAGTGCCGGGTGAAGTCGTCGAGCAAAGAAGAGGAGGAAGGTGGGTTTTTGGCATTTGACGTGTGAAGAGACGGATGCCGACATGGAGGTTTCATCAGGGGCTTCCATTTTGAGGGTGAAATGGCTCTCCTAATGAGCATAACTAGAGAATAGAATGCTTTGGCCCATGTACCATGTGAAAGTCAAGCAAGACTATGTTCTTTTTTATTTTTGGTTTTCTGGTAAATATCAGACTATGTTCTAATGTTAAGTAACAACAAAATTAAATTTTATTTAAGTTAACTTTATTTTCCTTTTAATTCAACAATACAATCATTACTTTTTTTATTTTTCTTTAAATTCTCTCTCTTGTTTTTTCTTGTACTAGTAGGCAAGCGTGTGCGTTGCACGCGTAGTATGATATACTAATGAAATAACTATTATTATGTGTGATTATAATTAATAATTTATATGAATTCATAAGGAATTATTTGACCTTATTTTTGTAGTTAGTGTAGTCTCTTTTTCTTCGTGGATTTCCTCTATTTTTTTATAGATATTCAGTTAGATATCCCATTTCTTTTCTCTTGAAAATCTTTTTGATAATTATTTTTCAAACATAAAATTTTCATCAAAAATTCCTAAATGAGAAAAAAAAATTCTACTCTTTTTATGCGAAATATCTAGTTCTCTTAATTTGGATATTTTGTGAGGTCAAATAAAATTTAAATTTTGTTAGAAATCATATTTTAAAAAAATTAAAATGAAATGAATTAGACCAAACGGTAGTCCTATACCAAATAACCTGATGATAAGCCACCTTTTTCCAATAAATTAATTTTCTATAAGAAAAATACAAATCCATGAGCTCTATTTTTGTTTAATTTTTCCAATGAAATTTTACCAACAAATATTTTCATTTTTAAAAGTGCTTTAGAGAGAACTTTCCAACCTATTTCCGACGAAATCTTCATTGGTAAGTTATTTAAGCAATATTCTATTTATAAAATATTTTGACATGTTACTTGATGAAATTCTGATGAATATTTCGTTGAAAACTCTTGAACTCATTTTAGATTAAATTTCTGTGAATAATAATCCATCAAAAATGTTGAAAGTTTGGTTACAATGACTCCCCATCTATATCACCCCATCATAATCATCTTGGTATATAGCTTACTTACGTTTGTCCACTTATTTAGACCATAGCAAAATATAAATTTTGAAATCATTCTACTCACGACGAAATGTCCATTCATTACCCATAACAAGCTTTATATAATGAAAGCATATACATCTATTCAACTAATGTATTTGAAGATCACCTAGGCTCGAACCTAGATTTGTCGGAACCCGTTAAACTTCTGAAGATCAAATGGTGTAAATCGAAATAAAAGAGAAAAAGCATTCTTCAGCGAAACCTATTATTTCGCCCTTCTATCAGCGAAATGGACTATTCAGAAATGAAAATATGCAGTTAACTAATTATCACTAATTGAATCTACTAAAAATGCAATAGTTTATACTCCAAAGATGGGTAAGCTCTCGTTGGATTTTAAAGTTTAATTTTACAACTGATAAAAGAGTGCCCAATTGACAAATAAGGATAAGATATAGCAGACCATTTCTAAGTAATGAAGAAACAAAGAAAAATTGAGTTAAAAAAGTTATGATATGGAAAAGTTTAAAATATATGGAAATAAAAACTCATCGAATTTTTTCACTGAAAACTCCTTGAAATTGATATAAAAAAAAAGAGTAAAATGCAGTTTGCACCCCCACCATTGAGCTTAGTAGTAAAGTGCCCCCTGAACCTTTAAAATTTTACAATATGCCTCCTGACCTATTTAAAAGGAAGTAAAGTGCATCTCGAATTACTTTTTCAACCACTTTTTCTGGCCAAAAATTAATTTATCATTAATTTCAATTTCAAAATTTTTAAAATAATTTCAAAAATTAAATAAAAAGAAACAAAAGAACGTAAGAGAGAGAGAGACCCGCCGCCAGTTTGCCAGGTAGTCGGGCAGCTAGCCCCCACCTCTCCCCTCTCATCCCAAATCTCTCGTATATAACATCCTTGCTCTTCTCCGTTTTTCACATAAATGTGATTCCATTCAACCTATGTTTCTCGTTACAATTCAGCTTTTTCAGATTCATCCTTAATTCAATTGACCGATTAACCAAAACCCACAGTGACAGCTACTTTGTTTGGTTGTCCTCACGTAGCAGATTGCGTCTGCATGCTTCAGCTTCATTAAGTTATAAGGAAATGAAATTTGTGCATAAGCTTTTGATCCTCTATAACAAATCAAATGCCTGCAATTTTCGTATTGAGCTCGTGGGTGAGAGTGTAAGCACTGTCCTGTTCGTGGATGGTTGCGTTTGTATTAGAGAGAGATTTAGAAATAGAAGCTCTCTTTTCCGTTTAGGAATTGGGGTTTCTTCCTTTAATTTCAAATTTTAAAATTTCAAATTATATTTTAAAAACTGAAAAAAATAAATTGATAATAAATTAATGTTTGACCGGAAGAAGTGATTGGAAAAGTACCTGCGATGCACTTTGCCCTTTTTGAAATAGGTTAGGTGGCATAGTCCAAAATTTTAAAGGTCAGGAGGCAATTTGCCAACATGCTTAAAGGTGGGGGTGCAAACCACATTTTACTCTAAAAAAAAATAAATCGCCTCACTAAAGATATTGGAAAAGTAGTTCATCAAAAAACTTAAAATACATCAATCTATTTATCTGTTGACTTCAAAAGGCATACATAGGTATAATTGCATGTGTGTATTCACCTTTTATCACGTCCCCCAACCTATGATAATCACAATTCTAGGCAGCAAGGCTTCTTCCGCTCCCACACTGTTAAATATCAGTTCTCGCTCCCTAAAACGGACCTTTCGTAGGCACCAATCAAATTCAGTCGCATTAGCATCTATTGGGAAGAAATTGTGCTGCAAAATATAAAATCATTATCTCTCCTCTCCCCTTTCCCAGCTTTCTTCTTCATGACACCCTCCATCCATGATCGAGGCTGTTGGCTTGGCGCCGATTACCCCTGCCCTACTTAATCTCTTGCCAACCCATCTACACCGTCATATCAGCGATTAGCCCCAGATCACGGCAACAAAACCCTCGGTGATGAGATATCAAACCGACACAATGAGATGGTGAAATAGTGATCTTAACAATATTGAGGTGGTAGTGGGTGGGGTGCGATAAGCATTATGTCGGCAATAGTAGCATGGCCAAAAGAAAGAAAAAGAGATGATGTAGAGAGGAATGGAAAATGGACGATTTTGTGTATTGATTTGAACCCAACAAGTTTTCGATGTACTGTGTCACACCATTATATCTCTCTATAAACATTTTAGATGAAAAACAAAACCTTTTGAAAATATAGAAGCAAGACTAGGCACATACTTGTGGAAAATTAATCTTCGATTGTTGTTGCACGTCCTCATTGAATTTTGATCTTCTCTCTTAGACAATCTCTTTTTAAGGAAAATGTTTCTCTCTCAAACAAAGAGTTATCTAATCTATAAAACGTTGGAAAAAAGTTACTTAAATTACTCACCATACAATCGTCCCTATTTGAATGAAAGATACTTTTCTGTAAATGTCGCAAGACATAACAAAATTTATCATTGTATCTTTAGGGATACTGAGAGCAATTCAATTATTATTTTGAATGGAATGGAGTCGTACCATTACTTCAAGAATTGATGACATTTAAGTGAGTTTCTCTGAAGGGCACCATTAACTTTTGTTAGAAAGTGGAAGGGCGTGATGAGGTTTATTTGAGCAAGAGACAACTTTTCATGAAAAGACAAACACCAATTTGATAAAAGAATCTGATTAGGAATTATAAAACTGGGAACAGACAAATAAAAGGGGTAAAATGAATAATAATAAAAAGAAACTTCATACTTTTATAATTGGTTAATATATATATATATGTAGAGGTACATTATATTACTAATGAAAAATGCATTTAAAAACTAATGATTAGTGCATAGGATATAATTTACATGAAAAAGTACGTGCAGTTATATGTTAAAAAATTATAATTGAATAGAAATATAGAGTGATATAGATACATATCTTTCAAAGTTGAAATGGTATTTTTAGAAAGTAAAAATCGTGAAACACTTTCAAAGATTTATACTTTTATAGATGTTATAAATTATAAACTAAGGAAAAGTACAAAAATATTCCTTATGGTTTGGGTCGGGACAAATTGCACCATGTGTTTTTATTAGGGACAATTAGCCTCCATATGATGTACTTTGTTAGACATATGGGGTTACGACAGTAATTTTTTTTTCATTTTCAGTCCTCAATCTTTAATATTTTAATTATTTTGGTTCTAAATCTTTTTCTTTTATCATCCATATCCTAAAATTTTCATTTTGTTTCATTTTAGTCGTACAAAGAAAATCGAAAGGAAAGGAGGGGTTAGGGCTGCCAATCGACGACCCCGACCCCTTCACCGAGGTCGCCGACACCCACGGAGGACGCCGGTGACCCCGATGGAGGGGTCAAGGTCGCCGATTGGCGGTCCCAACCCCTCCACAGAGGTCGCCGGCATCTTCCATGGGTATCGCCGATCCCGACCCCTCCATGGAGGTCATCAGCGTCCTTCGTGGGTACCAGCTACCTCGGTGGAGGGGTTGAGGTCGCCGATTGGCGGCCCCAACCCCTCATTCCTTTTCGATTTTCTTTGTATGACTAAAATGAAACAAAATGGAAAAGTTCAGGGTATGAATGGTAAAAGAAAAAAGATTTAGAACCAAAATGATTAAAAGGTTAAAGATTGAGGACTGAAAATAGAAAAAAATTAACGCCGTTACCCCCTATGTCTACCAGAGTAAACCACAGGGGGATTAATCGTCCCTAACGAAAACACATGATGCAATTTGTCCCGGTTCCAAACTGTAAGGGGAGTTTTTGTACTTTTCCCTATAAACTATTATAGTTTTTATTTTATTATTATACATGAATAGAGGATATATTTATGAAAATATGTTTTTGGAATGACGCTATTGGTGTAAATGGCATAATATAGGCACAAAAGTACTTGCAATTATATTTTGGAAGAATATAATAGAAATATAGAAGGAGGGATATAGATGCACGCTTTTGAAAGTTTGAAGAGTATTTTTTGGAAAGTACATGCGGAGTAGAAAACAAGTAGATGACCAAAAGAACCACATGGTAAAAGGAGTTGATGTAGAAATTTGAACATATATGATTCTCCAACACCTTTTTATAATGTGATTGTATTTATTATTAGGTATAATTGAGTAATTTTTATTATTAAGAAATAGTGATTGAGAGGTATATATCTACATATGTAGCGTCTCTTTTTGAATTGGGGAAGCACTACGATTTTATTGTGATTTAAGTAGCACAATTGGTATCTGTAAGTGCGAAAATACTTTAATGAATTAGAAATATATTGTTGAATTTTTATGAGGCGCTATTTTTTCTTTGGACATGTTATATTAAAATAAAAAATTGCTTTGTACATTGAATTAGTGAATGGAGTAGTGAATTAGGAATATGACCACGTACATTGAATCAACAAAATTAAAATTTTAAAAGTGTCTACATACATGAAATGGTAAAATATGAATTTTGCAATGTAGAGAAACACATTAATGAGCTCCAGACTTTTATAATAGATATTATTTAAGAGTTTATCTAACATGACATGATGTCATGGTAACATATTTATTACTTTCAATTCAAGTGTTTAGTATTTAATTTCAAGTATTTAGTACTTTCTGTAGTCCACTACAAATAGTAAAAAATACTAAACACTTAAATTAAAGCACTAAATGTTTGAACTAAAGTACCAAATAGGTAAAGTGTGACATCAAGTCATACTAGAATTTTTCATAATTTAAATTAATTTTTCAATATTAAATTATCTCAACTATTCAATATTATTTTCTCAATTCAACAACAACAATCATTACTTCTTTTTTATCATTTTGTTCAAATTCTCTCACATACTTTTCTTAACTACTTTTGTCTTCATCTCCTCAAATAAAACTAAATCAAATTAAATTAAAATTAATTTCATTACCAAATATTATGTAAATTACCAAACATTCAATTTTTTCCCCTCCAAATTAAGTGAAATTGCTAGTTAAGCACTAACTCTATTAGCAACTGTGCAGAGTATGCCTACGACCCTGCCAAGGGAGGTGGTGGTGGTTGACCAGACCATTAGACTTTTGGATTCGGGGGGTTGCGGCATAGGTAGTAGCCACCAACCACCTCGGCGAGGTCACCTACAAGCACTGAAACCTTCGGTGACCAACCAGATGGGGGTGATGGTCGTCGCTAAGGCCATTAGTGCCACATATAAAATGAATAAAAAAATCAATTTGTCAGGAAAACTAATGTATTTAGTGACATGCTCTCTTCCCATAAGAGTATCTCCAGTGCAAGTGCCATGCCCCATGTCTTCACACACATGGCACTTGCATTAGCCCCTACCCCGGCATTCCCCCCATTGGAGGAGGCATCAGGTGGAGGCGTGATGCCTCTGCGCCTGCACCAACCCTCCCGATGTCGAACCAATCACGAAAGGGGGCGTGGCCCTTGGGCCTACATGGCCTATTGCTTATTGACTATTATTTATATATTTTAAAAAGGGCAAAAGAGTCGTTTAGTGGCTCTTTTACCCACTGTGGGGCCCTTTGCCAGCCCCGTGTTAGGCAATAGACAACCCACTAACTTCTTTTTTTTTTAAATAAAAATTGTGGGGCCCTCAATGTGTGGCCACTGCTAGAGTTGGAAGTGCCTCTTCGGGTGCCGATACCTCTTCGAGTAATGAGGCACCTACGAGAAGTCGAGTGGGCCCCAAATGACACTTAAGTAAGTGTCTACCATTGTAGATGATCTACGCACCACAATCTCTTGATTTATTCTCTTTGATATATCTATATTATTATATAATGCCAAAACTTCCCTTTTAGTGCCGCTTTTTATTTTTCAAAAGACTCATAATATATCTAATTAATTATAACCACTATATTTTAATTAATTTAGTAATTTCACCAAATAACTTTCAAGTATACTCACCACTTTTCTCTCTACCTCCGACTTTTTGTCTCTCTAATTTTCTCACCAGTCCACTTCTCATTTTCCATTTTTTCCTTATCATTTCTCTTTCTTTTTTTTTTTGCCCGTGCATAGCGCGGTTACATTTGTTTAGTATATATAATTATCAAGTTTTTAGGTGCTACATTAGCTAAGATTGCCATTTCAGGCGGACCATATTAGCTTTTAATAGTTTAATTATCAATTTTACGTTTTTCGTTGTGCATCTCGGTATCCAAAAACCAAGAGACCTTTATTAATTCAATTCGAGACTCATCAGCCCACAAAATGATAAAACTCTCTCAGTCAAGGATTTTCTCCATTTACAAAATTTGAACCCAAGACCTTATAGACTTTAATTAATTTTATTTTTTAGCTAAAATTGTATACTAATTGACTCACTTACAATACTAATTTTCTAATTCAAGCATAATTTATTATGGCAAAAATCGCGTACAATACGTAAAGAGTATACAAAAGTATTTTGTATAATTTCTTTACTTGCACGTTCATTTTTTTTTTGGGGGGTGAATGCACGTTCATCTTTTAATTTCTCCATGGATTTAGAAGTGGAGGAAAAATTAATTGATGAAGTTGATTATGATGGGGATGAAATGCTTGTAGACTATGTTGCTATTGCTGATGCCACTGACCCCAGTAAAGAAGAGGAAAAGATCAAGTCTTGGGTGGAGCTAAATATTGAGATGGAGTCCCAATTTCTATCAGAGGCCCATAAGTGTTACAATGAATATGCAAAATTTGTGGGCTTTGGATATAAGGAAAAATCGCCTTCATAGATCAAGAATAAACGAGCAGATTATTGCTCGAGAATTTGCTTGTTCTATGTGGTTTTTCTTTTTCTTTGTTTTTTTTATAAGTAAAAAAAAAATACTTTGTCTACATCATTTTATACTTTTTTTTCTTCTTATTTACCGATCAACCTTGTCATACAGTTGACTACCTAGCCAAAACTGTGATGGCTACAGACAAGCCACAATGGATGATAATTTCCTATTACTCTGTTCTTTTCAAAAACAGGTTGAAGAGACAATAGAAAGACATATGTTAGGGGCGGTGCCTCATCATCGACCACCACCGCATCAGGTATGGCTGCCGATAACAAAGCCTCGATTGTTCAGATCTACCTCTCTCTTTCTTCATAATAAAAAATAAGAGGTGATATTGATCGATCGTTGGTGACTTGTACGTTGGCCATTACCACCAATGCGAGATTTTTTTCCCATCTAGGATTGCGATCTCGCCTGAGCTTTGTTGGTGACTAGTACGTTGACCATGACCACCAATGCGAGGTTTTTTTTCCCATCTAGGATTGCGATCTCGCCTGAGCTTTATCACCACTCCTCGCCTTCGTCCATTCATTTCTTCTTCTTTTTTCAGTTTTCCAGAATTTAATTCCTCAGGTTTTGAAAATAATTTTATGTTTTACTATGTTATAATCAAGAACAAATTCATATTTTAATCAATAACATAAAAATAGTCCGGTCAAAATTCAAAATAAGAAACGTTATTTACCGTTAAGTACAAGGAATGTTAAATAACTTTAATTTTTAGTGCTTATACCTTTTCCAGTAAACGGAACTCACTTATTTTTATTCACCCAAAAAAAATTCACTTACTTTATTAAACAACGAAAACTTCTTTTAATTTCAGTAATTAAAATTAAAGTCAATCCAAATGGGGTAAATTACATAAAAAGATCCCAAGTATCGATGCTCGCTTTTGGCCTAAATTTTCTTTTGTAATATAATAATCACTAGTTTTTTTTTTTTCTCAGAAAAAGGCTTGCCGTCCAATTCCATTGACATTTTCTGTCCATTTGCTAATGTGGACTTAATGAACATTAATGTGGACCCACTTCTGCACATGTGGTATCACTGCTAACGTGCCACCTCATAAAAATCTAGAAAAAATTAAAAAGATAAAGAAAATTTAGAAAATATTTCCGAAAAATTAGGAAATAAATTAAAAATATCTAAAATTAGAATCTTTTAAAATTGAAAAAAAATTCTAAAATATCTGAAAAAAGTTTCAATATTAAGGAAAATTTTCAAACATTTCCAGACAAATTATTCAAAATACAGAAACACCAAAAATAAAGTAAATTATAAGAACATTCGAACATTTAAAAAAATTAAAAAATAATGAAAAATCTGAAAAAATTAAAAAGATCGATACCTAATAAGAAAATAGAATATTAGAAAAAAAATTATGTTGAAAATATATAAAAATTTCCTTGATTGATAGGAAATTGATAATACTTCCTCCAAAAAGTAGCAACATTCATGAAAAATTATAGACAAACCAGATTGATCAAGAACCTAATCATCCTTGAGGTATTTCATGTGAGTATTGAACAATAATTGTACTTATAGCAGCTCGAGCTCTGTAATAATCACTTGACAGGAAGCTTCAAATTGAGCTGAGAAATATGGCAAAATTGGAGAAAATTGTCTGAATTTTTTCTGGATAAACCAACTCAAGGATGAATTTTCTAAGTTGAGGTTATTGAGTAACCTAGTGTGCTTGCAGCTTTTCGTGAATGTTTTTCTGGAGGAAGTTGCATCAATTTTCTATCAATTCAAAAATCGTATATATTTCCTATTTAAAATTTTCCTAATATTCGGGTAATTTTATTTATTTTTTTAAAATTTTCTTCCTGAATTTTCTTAAATTTTTTAATCTTTGTTTAATTTTTTCCTATTTATTTTCAAAATTTATTTTATTTTTAAATTTTTTATATTATGAATATTTTAATTTTTTTTGCTTTTTTTGAATTTTGTTGATATTTTATAATTTTGATTTTGAAATAACGCTTTTCAATTCTTCCTTTTCTTGGAATTTTCTTAATTTTTATTTGAATTTTAAATTTTTTAGAATTTTGAGAATCATAATTTTATTCAAAAAGAATCTCTATTTGCTTTGTATTTTTTTATTCTTTTCTGAATTTTATGTAATTTTTTTCTAAATTTTTTTATAAAGTGGCGTGCAAGGAGTGGCTTTTATGCTTGTAAAAGTGGGTCCTTATTCATTAAGTTCACGTCATCAAATGAACGGAAACGGTAACAAAATTGGACAACACGTCATTTTTTAGACAACATGAAAATTAATAATGTTTTTGTTGCAAAAAAAAAAGAAGGTAAAAATTGAGATTTTCAGCAAAATTTGAGTTTTTTTATATATAATTTACCCTTCCAAATATAATACAAAAATCCCATCCGATATCACAATCCCATCCCATCCCATCCCATTCCACGTCCCACAATACATTAAAATTGGTCGATGTCAAGGACAGTTTGACATGTGTCCCCTTCTTTATTTCGTTATCCTTCATGGATTACTGGTACGTCTACTTCCAGTTGCCTCCTTTTTTCGCTGAATAGTTCCAATTGCCTCCTTAATTGCGATTCAAATGCCCTCTGTTCTGTGTTCTCTTCGTTCTCTTTCTAACTTTTCAGTTTATACTTCCCTTTCTTATTGATTTATTTGTCGTATCATTTTTCACTTGCTTACATTACATGAACCTTCTCTTTTCTCTTTCTTTTTTTAGGAGTCCACTGACACTTTGATCCTCTAATTTTTCAATAGCTAGCACTTGACTACCTGAATTTTCAAAATGAAAAATTTGGTCCCTGAATTTTCAAAAATCATAACAAAATGATCCTTTTAGGGACCAAACTGTTGGTAAAAAAATGGTTAAAATGACCATTTTGTTATGGGTTTTGAAAATTCAGGATCAAATTTTCGATTTTGAAAATTCAAATAGTCAAGTGCTGGCTATTGAAAAATTGGAAGACCAAACTGTTAGTGAACTCAATTCTCGCTCTTTTCTTCTAGATGTCTTTAATATTTAAAAATTTTATTCATTTATTTAGAGATAAAATACGATTATATAAATTAATGATTGCTAATATATATTTAAAATGGGTGTCCCGAGGGTGTATATTGAAAATATATATTTAAAATAAATGGCAATCATTCACTTTAATTTTTCATTTTCGGATGCGTGTTTAACACTAGAGTTCGTACTACGTGCACGTCGTGTTTCACGTACTTTTCGAATGAGTTTGTGCATGAAATTAAAAAAAAAAAAGAATAATGGTTGAAAGTAGGCGGTTTTCTTTTCTTAAATGGGATTGTACAATTAGTGCGTGAGTGGTTATTTACAATTTAATTATCAAAATAACTTCAATTTAATGGTTCGTAGTAATTGAAGTTTATGCATTACAAGTATCTTGGAGAAGTGAAAGTGAGATCAGGTCCAGAGCTACCGACTTTATGTATCAGTAAAGATTACATATTTGATTGGATGAAATAAAATATGAATTCTATGTCAAGTGGGGAGTATGAGTATCCCTGCAGTGTTATTGGCTTAAAATCACTTGAGAGGAAAAACTTAATAGTTTAGCACATATCATTCATAACGCGTGAGCCATAAAAAGTACATCTAACACACTTATATATAAATTAATTTTGTAATATTACCCTTAATTTATTTTGTTATCACAATATGCCTTAGCCATGAGATGAGACAATCAAGAAACAAATCGCATACTAAATATACCTAGTAAAATTCTCAAAATAAAGGAAAATATTTGCGGAAAGAGTATGGAGAATCTATTAGACAATAAACTAGAGATTATATTTAAGTGTACCATGCCACCACTTTTGGTGATTAAATCATAAAACTTTCCCAAAAACGGGTCCGCACAACAAAGAAAAACTAGAGATATATTTTTTTTCTTTTTCCTTGTCATCTTAAATGTTGCTCGGCTGATTTTTAGGCTTGAAAGAATTGGATGGAAAATATGGGGCCTGAAACAAAAGTGGAGTGCGATTCGACCCGACCCACGTTTGCAATTAATCTATAGCTCTATTTTACACTTTTCCGCTTGATAATTTTAATTGATTCTATACTATCTTTAGATTAGTGACTTGATATTACCATTTATTTGGATGAAGATTATTTTTTTAATGGTAAATTACACTGATGGTTCAAAATTTTTTACAAATGTTTCAATATGGTACAAAATTTTTTTTTACTACTTGATGATACAAAATGTTTTAAAGTTATTTCAGTATAGTACAAACCGTCATTTCGCCATTGACGCCGTCAAGCCAACGCTGATGGTGCAAAATCGATTTTTGTGGGACGTTACATGATGGTACAAAATGTTTTGAAATTGTAACTTAATAGTACAAAATATTTTACGTAAATTACATGATGGTGTAAAATTTACAGTCTTGTAAGGCGTCGATGGCGAGATGACGGTTTGTACTATACTGAAATAACTTTGAAACATTTTGTACCATCAAATAGCAAAAAAAAAACTTTTTATACCATAGTATTTATAAAACTTTTTAGACCACCAATACAATTTACCATTTCTTTTAATATTTGGTTTTGTTTTGTACTATTATGTTGTACATGATTTGTTGGACTTATTTGTTGCCAATTAAGTCCAACAACCCGTGCACTTCGCTGCGGGTCTGTCTTTTATTTTGTGTGAAAACATAATTTTCAATTAATATGTTAGGATGCCTTGCATTAAATCCGAAAATCCGGTGAACGAGGAAGAAATTGGGTGAAACATTATTTTCAAAGATTTCAAAATTTCTTGTAACCCCTCAACCGACTTAGAAGATGAATGTCCGCATCGTAAAAGGTGTTTATGTGCCATGAAAGCCCCGACTGTTTAGGGCCCGATGAGAGAGAGTTTAAAAAATCACGGCGAGACGATAACGGTGAGATCTTCTCGGAAAATTCTCGAGGTTATTTTCTTGGGTCTATGATTAGAGCGTGAGAGGATGAAGAGAATTAAAGTCACGTTTGGATTCAAAGACAATTAATTTTAACTTTTAACTTTAACTCAACAAACTACACAATAAAAATACATATTTTTCAATTCAAAAATTTTAATTTTAACTTTAACTCAACACACTACACAACAAAAACACACGTTTTCCAAGTCAAATTTATAATCATATCTCATTTATCCTTTTTTATAATTAAAATCAAAATAACTTTAATTCTGAATCCAAACGAACGCAGGAGATCAAGTTAAATTCTTCACACGTCGGATTTGTAACTTGGGACTTAGTGATGTCATTGAGAGCTATTTCCACGCACCAGGCAATCACTTTTGTAGTGAAAATTGCTCTTAGGCCTTTTCGTTTTTGGGCTTTTGCGGGTGTTCGGATTAGAAATTCTGAGTTGAAGTTTGAAGAGACAGGCAATGCCGTGTGGGGTCACTGATAAAAAAGGCCATGCCGTGTGGGTCCCATCTGCCGTGGCCTCCTGCCCCCTGATCCACTCCATCACATGTTCGTCCTTTCCGACTCATTTTCAAGTATTTTCTTCTTCTGAGTTGGGTTGGTTGGTCCAACGAGAAAATTCCGAATGAGAAAGAGTGCTCCTTTCTCGTTCTTCTTCTTTTCCAAAATTAAATAATTTGTTCAGACCAAATTAATTGAAATGCTAGTCTAGTAAAAGTTGGAACAAAATTCAATTTTTCCACATCAATTCAGTTGGGAAAAAAAAACAAAGAAATTAGGTATAAGAATATTATTTTCTCCCAAGAGATGGACCGATGGATTGGAAGGACCTGCAGAGGCCGAGTCTTGCCTCATGATCACTAGTCGTAAGGCGGAGCTTGGGATCGCTCGGTCCTATCAATGGCTGTCTCTATTTCTCATGTTTTTTTTTGTTCGATAAGTTATTAAGGGTGTGTTAGTGTGTTTGGATTTAGAGTTGAGTTTTGATTTTAATTGATTTGTAATAATTGTATTGTTGAATTATGAGAAAAAGTGTGAAAAAATAATGAATAGTTGAGAGAATTTAATATTAAAAATTGAATTGAATAATTAAAAAAATTAAAAATTAAAAATAAGTAATTATTGTATTGTTGAATTGAAAATAAGTGAAGTTGAGCTGAGTTGAGTTAAAAATTTTTAAAAAAACAAACACACCCAACGACGACTCCATTTATATATATATATATATATATTGAAAGTGAAAATTTTATATATATTTTTCCGGGAATTTACCCTTTTATTTATAAGGTAAGCCTTGTATTTGGGATGGAGTTTCTCCGAAAAGGAAAAGAATCTGCATGAACCACCCACTAACAATAACAGTAAATTCTCCTTTTAATCAAACATTAATATTTTTGTATAATTTTCACAAATTACAATAAACGAGAATAAAATTGAAAAGGTTAATAAAAATATGCTCAAGAAATGGCATTTCTATTTATGTGCAAGGAATTTAGAGGAAAATATTTTTACGGGTAAAATAAAATAGGATGGCTAACTTGAGTTAATTTAAATAGATTGATACATCTTTTCTTTAATAAGTTCTCGAAGTTGAGTTTCAAACTTGAATTAATCATGTCCATTGAACATTCGAATAGGAGAGGAACATGCTAAAAATATAAAAAAAGGGAATTTTTTTTTGGGGCGACGGCTATAAGTTTATATTCGAATAGAAATTAATTACAAACAATATGCCCAGGATTCTTCACGGTCTCACAAAATAAATAACGTTGGGAGAGCTTTATTTCTTAGTGGATCGATCGGATTCGATTGAATTAGTCGGAGTGAAATTAAATTTTCGAATTTCAGAACTAAGATAAAAATAAACCATAAAATAAGAGAGCGATAAATCAAAATGTATGAGAGACGTGCCATAGGCGTCGATAAAGTCGGGTCCCGAAAAATAATTGAATGAACCGTTGACCAGACCCGTACCCACTCCCCCGTGATGACTTCTTCTCCTCCAAACCAACTCATTAATGGCGGCTCGTCGTCGTCTTCTTCTCCTTCCTCCGCGTTCCTCCTCGGCCTCTCTCTTTCTCTAGTCACTCTCTAACGGATCTAATGAAGAGTAGTGTCCTGCAGGCGGTCGTAGCAGCCACTGCAAGCTTTTCCGTCGTGATCCTAATATTCATCTGCATCCTCCTCCTCTGCCTCAGCCGCCGCAAGACCCGGCCTCATCATCCGGCCGCCCGCGGCCTGCAGGCCCCTGCGGCCACCGAGCTGTCCTCGATCACCGTCGATGAGAGCGCGTCCTTTGACGATTCCCACCCGATCTCCATGGCCGATCTCTTGGTGGCAACGAAGCAATTCTCGCCCGATCTTATCGTCGGGGACGGCGGGTTCGGGTGGGTCTACAAGGCCCATCTCTCCTCCGGAGTCACCGTCGCGGTCAAGAAGCTCTCCCCCGACGCCTTCCAAGGCTTCCGGGAGTTCCGCGCCGAGATGGAGACTCTCCGCAAGCTCCAGCACCCGAACATCGTAAAGCTGCTCGGCTACTGCGTGTCGAACACCGACCGGGTCCTCGTCTACGAGTTCATCGAGAAGGGCAGCCTCGATCTGTGGCTCCATGACACGTCGATGGAGAGCGACGGCGCCACGACGTGGACGAGCCAGGCCTTCGAGAAGTTCGTGCCGCTGTCGTGGGCCACCAGGGTCAAGATAATTCAAGGCGTGGCCAGTGGGTTGGCCTACCTACACGGCCTCCCTAAGCCCATCATCCACCGAGACATCAAGGCCAGCAATGTCTTGTTGGACCGGAACTTCGAGGCCCACATCGCCGATTTCGGGCTGGCCCGCAGGATCGATCCCTCGCACACCCATGTGTCGACCCAGGTGGCCGGCACGATGGGGTACATGCCCCCGGAGTACAAGGCGGGACTCACCTTGGCCACGGTCATGGCCGACGTCTACAGCTTTGGGATCTTGATGTTCGAGGTCGCCACGGGCCAGCAGCCCAATTTGCCGATCAGGATGCACGACGACAAGGACTCGAAGGAGGTGCTCCTTATTGAATGGGCCAGGAGCATGTTGTCGAAAGAGAAGGAGATGGAGATGATTGATGCAGCTATACCCCGGGAAGGGTTGTATGAGGCTCAGGTGAAGGAGTACTTCAGGGTTGCTACTCTCTGCACCAATGAGTGTAACAAGAAACGTCCTTCCATGACCGAAGTTGTCGACTTGTTAATTCGGGTTTCGTCATCGTCAACGATCAGGCAAGATTCCGATGGCAGTGGCTAATTCCAACTTCTAGAGCGAATGTTGCAAATGCAATTGCAAGGTCTCTTTGTTCTGCATATTAACTGTACAGAGTCATTATTATATAATATTAGACAGGTCATATTCATCGGATTTTAGTTCGGTCGACGGAGCATTCTGGGAAAGGAATGGGGCAAAATGGAATAGCCATGGTCATTCTACTCTCTGTCGTACTGAGCA
Source organism: Punica granatum (assembly GCF_007655135.1). NCBI lineage: Eukaryota > Viridiplantae > Streptophyta > Magnoliopsida > Myrtales > Lythraceae > Punica > Punica granatum. The sequence continues at coordinate 10,583 of NW_022204362.1, read as the reverse complement.
TTATGCAGAAGTTAGAGCCCCCCTAATTCATGAAAAATAAGGGCATTTGAATCGGAATGGAAATGAAGCATTCCGGTTTCGGATACTAGGTTTACCGGAATCTGTATCAAATCGATTTCCTCGTACGGGAGAATCAGTTCCCCTGCAATACGGAATCATTCATTCCTTGCGTCCCCTAATGAGTCCCTTCAGGAAACCAGTAAGTCAAAATCAGAATTAATTTTTTTTTCATATGGTTTTGGGTCGAGCATTCATTTAAATAATAAAAAGGAAATCTCCTTAATGTTTCAGAACGATATTTTAATGCTTTTCAGGAAGTTGGGTCACATTTTTGTTCTCTTTTTATTTCTCGATACCATGTAATGAATTAAAAAGAAAGGATTTTTTTGAATTCTTTATATATGTTATTCGAATAATTATGTAGCTGCATGGGCACTTATTAGTTGTTTTCCTGAAAGAATACGAATAATTATTAAATATTAATTAATTGTTTCTGATTCCAGTAAATATTACAATATCCATTTCGTGATAGAAATAATAAACAAAAGTAATGCAAATAGGCTTTTCCTTTTGTTCTTTTTTCTTTTCTCGTCATTTGGTCATCTGATAGACAATATTTTCACCAATTTTAGTATTATATCAATTGAACTCCTTACTATGTCAGATAGTTCCTATATATTTTAGAGGTCCCTAACAAGAAATCAACGTCCTTCCATGACCGTAGTTGTTGGCTTGTCAAATCGGTTATCATAGTCGTGCATGATCGGGAAAGATTCCGATGGCAGTGGCTAATTTCAACTTCTACAGTGAATTTTGAGGATGCGAGGTTTCTTTGTTTTGCGAGTACATAGAAAATTTGGTTCCTGACTTTTGAAGTTGCATAAATTGGATCTTTGACTCTTTTTTTTTAACATCAATTTGGTCCTAGGTATTTTTTATTTTACAATAAAAAGGTCCTAGTTACATCAATTAGGCCATTCATTTGCCATAATTGCATTGATTTGGTCCATAGCAGATCAGTTGGGTCCCTTAGTTGCAATGATGCATTATGTAGCTCCAAGGTGTACAGTGGTTTAGTCTTGAGAACACTTTCAATTTGGTTCATGAAAGATTCCGTAGCCACCGCTTTAGTCCCTGAAAGAATTTTGTTACCTATTTAGTCCCTGAAAGATCATTTCGTCTACTGTTTGATCCACACGTTAAATGAGGTAACGAAAAATTGACAAGAGCGCACGCGTGAACTTAACTCCGTATAAAATAATATGTAATAATCAAAACAATGTCGTTTTGATCATTTTCGTTTTCCAAACATAAAAATACATACATACATACATATATATATATACAAAACAATTCTTCAACAGGGAGCTCGCATGGAGGCTCCCCGATGGCGACCTCCCCCACTAGTAAGGTCGGCGGAGGCCCCCGAAGCCTTCGGTGACCTCGTCAATGGAGGAGGTCGCCGAGAGGAGAGCCCTCAGACAAGATACCCCCTCTCTCTATTCTTCTCCCTTCGAAGAAGAAAAGCAAAGGGGGTGATCCGGCCTGGGAGTCCAGACGACCTCCCCCACCTAAGAGGTTGCAAGGAGTCCCCATGCGAGCTCCCTTCACCTTCTGTTCTTCTCCTTTGAAAAGGAGAAGACGAGAGGGTGGGGCGAGCTCACCTTGGGGCTCGACCCCGGCTACCTCCCCCACTTGAGAGGTTGTCGAAGGTCGCTGAAGCCTCAAGCGACCTCCTAGGTAGAGGAAGTCGCTGGTGAGGAAGCCCTTAAACAAGCCCCCCCTGAACCTACTCTCTTTTTTATATTTTTAAAAAATGAAAACAATAAAAGCTATATCATTTAATTATTTTATATTATTTCTGACGACGTTTTGTATACGTGTGCGTGTCCATGTCAGTTTTTCATGCCTCATTTAACATGTGGATCAAATCAATAGACATAATGATATTTCAGGAACTAAATATGTGGCAAAATTCTTTCAGGACTAAAGCGGTGGTACGAAATCTTTCAGGGACTAAATTGATAGTGTTTTCTTTAGTCTTTTTCAACATAAGTTACATCCTTTGTCACTTCAGTTTGACTCTCCAAGTCCTTCTGTTAACTCTAGTGCTGACGATGCTAAATAATGCAACAATGTTACATCATTGTGGTCATAAGCTACATAATATAGGTTATTCATTGGTTTTTGGAAAAAAATTCAACAATGTTCATCATTGTGGTCATAAGCTACATAACATAGGTTATTCATTGGTTTTTGGCAGTTTTCCTTCAACGTCAATTGTAATGCTCTTTTTAGAAATTAATTTTCAGGAAGTACGTGCTTGGAAAGAGAGGATGAAAACATATAATGATTGTATTCAACCGTATTAGAAAAGACTCAATTATAACCGTTGGATAAACGAAAATTCATCATCACCGCTATCTTTCTTTGTTATATATGTTCGCTAAGAGGATTAAGATGGGGGCTTTCTTAACATTTTATTTTGTTTGATAGAATTCTTGTTTATTCGATAAAATATATTACAGTAATATTTTAAAGAAATTTATAAACTAAATCTATAAAAAGAAAATAAGACGAGTTTTTTTTCATCGAACTAGAGGCTCCTGCCACGCCCAGGGCTCGAGAGCTTGGATTTGGGTTCGCGTTGGGGTGGCAAACCCAGGAAGGGGGCTCGCGAGCCCTTGGCTTATCAAACTAGGGGTCTATAGCCCCTAACTCTTAGAGAGAGAAGAGAGAGCTCAGGTTGGGAGCTTTCTCTCTGTGTGAACCATGGACTCTCAACCTCGGGTTTGATGAGCCTCCTGCCTAGGTTCACCACCCCAGCGCGAGCCCAAATCCTGGCTCTCGAGCTTTGCGAGCTGCTCGAAGGGTTCAAGCTGCTCCTCTAGCCTTCAAGCCAAATCTTTCCTAGCTCTTGAGCTTTGTGAGCTGCTCGAAAGGGCTCAAGCTGCTCCTCTAGCCCTCAAGCCATATCGGGCCCGAACAGGCCATATTCGGCCCTTGTGAGGCTCAATTTGGTTTTTTCGGCGAGTATAGCCAAGAACACATCTCGATCACGTTGGAGGTGGTAGTTCCACTGCGGCGTAGAGTGGTGGCGAGCAGGGTAATAGCATTGATAATTATTCTTGATTTTTCCAGAATCGCATGTAAAGGACTTAAATGATATAACCCTAGCCATCAATTGTTAATTTACATCACTTTGATCCCTCGCCAACTTAATAGAAGTTACACACCATCTTCTCAAGGATATGACTCCAAAGGTGGGGGACTCATCTAATGTGACTAAGGACCTAACATATGTGATTATGGATCTATCTGATGTGTCGCTAAAACTCGAGGTTGTAATTTGAAAAAATGTTGGATCTAATTGATGTCATAAGCGACTTAAAAGATGTAATGAGGATGTTAATGATGCATATTTTAAAACTAATTGAATAAATTGATGTAAATAAATATGTCCGGGACCGGATTGAAAACGTAAAAGGTTAGAGACCAAGTTACCTATTTACTCTTTTTTCGGTAATAATTGCCTACTTACTCTTGTTCTGCATATAACTATACAGGGTCATTATATATACTAGAGCTTTACCTATGCGAACCGCGTGTTGAATTTTATAGAATTTTATTTCGTACTTCATAACATGAGCAGCCTGCATTCGGACTATATGCTTTCGAATATTCAATTTCAATTGGTATTAAATAGGACCTCTAAATAGAAATTGCACGACGTAAAAAATATAAAATAAAAGAAAATATGGGAATAATTTAAAAAAATAAAGAAAAAAATATAATACTAGAGGCAGGAAAAGTAGCTCAAGAGAGAGAGAATGGGCGAGGAAGGTTACTGTGCACTTGCTTTAAAAGGGTGGCAACATACGATCGAAATCTATGTTTATTTTCAAAATCAAATTTAATTTAATTTAATTTTACTTTACTTTTTGTTCAATTAAACAACACAATTATTATTATTTTTATTATTTTTTTAAATTCTCTCTCATATTTTTTTCTTATCTATTATTACGATTAATTTTTTAATAATAAATTCTCTTAATTATTTAATATTTTTTTTCTTAATTTTAATATTTTTTCCTTAATTCAACAACACAATCATTACTTTTTATTTTTTCTTTAAATTCTCTCAAATACTTTTTTCAACTACTTTTTTGTTCATTTTTTAAAATCAAACTTGATTAAATTAAACCTAACTTAATTTTATTGTCAAATGCAATGTAACACTCTTACTTTTAAGCCAAGTAAATTACTCATAGGTAGCCTGAAAAGTTCTCCCAGGAAAATCTCACTTTTCCACCCCTTATAAAGTGTTCGGATGAAAAGTTTGACCTATAGAAAATGCATGATGGTGAAAACTTTTTAGCCTTGGGTGCTAAAATCTTTCCCTCCGTGACACATGATATTTTCAAAACGTCATTTTGGATCCCACATGTTAACTCACATAAATAAATTAAATATGATATCATTACTTACTTTTTCAGTAATTCACAATATTACCACATATAACAATCTCACATTTTTTCTTATATTTCCAGAAAAATGATTTTGTAGTTACAATTTTCCTTACAATCTTCCTTTGCTTGGTTTGTTAGTATGATTTTAAAATCATACTTTAACTTAATTCTACTCACAATAAAAAAAATAATTCATACAAAGTCAAATGGTGAGTCCCATTTATACTACTTTTTTTTCACAACAAAACAAAATAACTCATGTAAAGTTAAATGGTGGGCCACATACATAATCATTTATACAACTCTTTTTCAAAATCAAAATTTGATTTTAAAATGTTACTTACAAACCAAACGCAACATTAAATTCTCGATAATTTATATAATAAAACATATAGTAAGGGAGAATTGATAATTAACTATCCAGTAATTAGTTTTTAATTTTATTGTTATATCTATCTATTGTCTATACTAAATATGGAAGAGTGGAGCTTATTTTTTGTTTCTCCACATTTGCTATTTCCCATTCTACCCTTCTATTTGCCTTTATTAACTTTCATAGTTCCTATTATACCCCTATATCAAATACGTACTTGCCTTTTCGTGAAAATTAATAGTACCTCTTGGACAAAATAAACTTGCGTATTAACTTCGATTTTGCCATCGTACCTTTCCACTTTCCATAAACCTCTTGGGCGAAATAAACTTCCACATAAAATTCAAATTAATACTGCCATCGTACCCTTCCACTTTCCAAACAAATATAATAGCGGCCCCTTTTGCAAATCTTTGTTAAATGTTGCCAATAGTCAGTAAACTTCCGTACTTCGAATACTGCCAATTATTTGAAGCACCGTTTCCATCGTTTCTTCAATTAATTAATTGATGGGAACACACACACAACTATTTTGCGCCCAAACCATCACCCCAGGCCTCTGGCTTGCCACTTCGTCGTCTTTGGGCCACCAGAGACGTCAAATACCAGTAGCACAACCTCACCCAGGCTTTGGTAGCAAGAATCAAACCATCATTTGCTCAGTGAAGTTTGAATCGGAGAGAGAAACAGGCCAAGGGAGAGATCCACCTAGAGCCGTCAAATGCCACGGGCACAACCTCACCCACGGTTTAGGTGGCCAGAAACGATCAACCATTGCCCAGTGAAGTTTGAATCGGAGAGAGAAACAACCCAAGAGAGAGATCCACATCAGACTACAAAGAGATTTTCCTCTTATTGATTTTCTGGGAGACGCGGTGTGAAACCGAGCTGCTCCACTTTCCCTTAATAATAAATATTGTAATAGAGGATTTTCTCTTAAAAAAAAAGACAAAATTGACTATTTCGTTCCGGAAATATGCATCTCAAGTCAAACTCATCCCGAAAAGATATTCTCTGTACCATTTGGTCCGAACGTTTCAAACATTTGGACTAATTGGTCCTTCCGTCCAAATAAATGCTAGTCCCTGACGGATAACCTCCCAACGTTAACGGCCGTCGTTGAACAACCCGCTTCTGCTCCAATCTTCCAATTGAACGAAATGCCTCAAGATTTCTGCAATTAAGAGTGTCGACTTTGATCTTCTGAATTCGCAATCGTTATTGTCGATCGTTTTCCGGCGAGAATTAGTTGGGACGAACCGCTGTAGGGGGAGACGAAGTTGTTCGATCTGTCGCTCGAATGAGGACCAAGTTAGTTAACGTTGCCCGAATGCTATTGGTTTCTACAATTTAGGTTTGTTTTTGGGTTTATCGCATCTGGGTGGGGAGGCCAGAGGCGACATTTGTTGCTGTGTGCTTGATTTGCCTGAATGTGGTGTTGTTGCTTTAGGTTAGTTCTGTGTTTGCTGTTGAATTTGCTTAGTAGCCATTGGATCGCAGCTAAAAATATGTTGTTTGTTGTTGCTTTGCTGTTGAATTTGCTGGAGCTTATGCTGTTGGAGAATTTGCTGCTGATAATTTGTTGCTAGACCAAACATCAAATCTTCTTCCTCACTTTTCACTTTACTACTTCTATGTTTCAAGGGAAGTGTTTTTTTTCCCCAATTGACCAAATGCTTTTTGGGCTGCCAAAACATGCGAACATGATAATAATACTTAAGGCTGATGAAGCATTTTCTATTGTTTTTTGGATGCTTGATAGTTTTTAAGTGTTTTCGACTTTTTGGACTCGTGGAAGGTGTCTACGTTTCTAGGATTATAGAGCATCCAGCGTCCCGACAATCGTAAGACATATCGAGGTTTCGTGGGTTTGGAAGTCTCAACCGTGCATAATGCATTCCTCATGTGTTGGATATCTAAATACTGATATAATTTATTTTGATTATGATTCATTTTCTTTCCATTCAAATGTACCACACGTGGTCTTCACTGACTAGTCTTCATTTCTGTTTGGTTTTATGAAGGAATAATGATGAGGTTTGTGAGGAGGATAATCTCGGAGAATATGATGTAGACGGGCAAGAGGATCATTTTGAGTATGAGGGTACTGAAGATGTTGGAAGGATGAGTTGGAAAAAACATGTTGATCCAAAATATATATTTATTGACGATGAAGGTGATGATCAGCCTGGTTGGGCCTCCAATGATGCTGAAGGCCATTTGGGTGAAGAAGAAGAGCATCTCGGTGATGGATCATATTCTAAAAATGGAGAGCATATGCTTGTTAGATTAGCACCAACAATAGCGAATATGATCATCTCCAGTGATGAAGAGGAATGCTATATTTCAAAGGAGTTATTGGACAATCGTATCTCTGATGATAACAAGAGTGAAGATGAGTTGAGAAAGTATCCTGAGTTTGATGAAAAGGCCACGGTTGGGGAGGTTCAAGTAGAATTACACATGTTATTCCCAACTTAAATATGTTCAAGAAAGATGTGACAGACTATAATATAGCTATAGGAAGGGTGTTCAGGTTTGTAAAGAATGACAATGAAAGGGCTAGGGCAAAGTGTAGATCATAAGGATGCAAATGAGAGATATTTTGTTCTTGGAGCAATGAGGTGAAAACTTTCAAAGTAAGAAGTTCGTTGAGCCACATACTTGTGCTAGGGGGTTCAAAAACAAGCAAGCTAATAAGAAGTAGTTAGCTGCTCAGCTCGTTGATGAATTAAGATAATACCCAACAATGTCAGCACATGACACTTTTGAATGGTTTAAAAGATGTAGAGGTATTCATATAGATGACTATTAGATATACAGAGCAATAAAGGTGGCCAGAAAAATTGTAGAGGGATCTGAGAAGTTGCAATATCAAAAATTTTGGGATTACTGTGAGGAACTTAGGAAGAGGAATCCTAACTCTACATTTGGTTTGAAAGTGCATAAACGTACTCTAGAGCTGTCACCAACATTTGATAGACTATATATTTGCTTTAATGTAAATGTTCAGGGGTTTAAAGCAGGGTGCAGGCCCCTCATTGGGCTGGATGGGTGTTTTCCAAAGGGATACTATATATGGCAATTACTGTCTGCTGTTGCTCAAAATGACAATAATCATTTCTATGTGATTTGCAGTAGCTGTTGTTGAGCAAGAAAATAAGGGGTACCTGGAGTTGGTTTTTAACAAATTTGCTTGGGGATATTGGACAGTACAGAAAGAATTGTTGGAATTTATATATCAACAAATCACAGGTCAACGGTACCTACCAAATATGATGTATTTTTTTAATATTGACTAAAACTAGAACATTGTTTGACAATAATGATTCTTGCAGGGTTTGAAATTGGCTTTGGAGGAACTATGTCCTGGTGCACCACATAGGAATTAAGTATTGCACATATGGAAGAACTTCTACAGCAAATTCAACAATATGGACCTAACCAAGCAACTCTGGAAATGTGCAAGAAGTAGCAAAAATGGTGGAGTTTGACCATAATATGATTATACTGAAAAGAATGAATGAGGATGCATAGGCATGGCTGAAGAGATTAAGCTCGACGCTTGGAGTAAAGCTAGATTTAGTGATTATCTTAAGAATGATAATCTATTAAATAATACTTGTGAGCAATTTAACTCGAAGATTGTGAAGTTCAGAGATAAGCCAATCATTACTATGCTTGAAGAGATTATTTGTTATTTGATGGGGAAGATGAATAAGCACAGATTAAGAGCAAACAGCTATGTGGGTCCAATTTGTCCTGCGGCACAGAGTAGGCTAGACAAGTTTAGAAAAGATAGTTCACAATGGACCCTTGAATGGGCTGGTGATGCAGAGGGTTACAAATTTCAAGTATGGAAAATGCCTCAATCAAGGTGGTAGATTTAGGTGCTGGAACTTGAAGTTGTAGAATGTGACAGTTAATTGGGATACCATATTCACATGCTATTGCTTGCATAGCTTACAATAATCTGGAACCTGAGAAGTATGTTCACTCATGGTATTCTATTGAACGATGGAGAGCCATTTATGTTACGTACATTGAACCAATTACTGGTGAAAGTGATTGGCAAGGCACTGAATTGCCACCAATTGAACCGCCTGTATTTAAAAGACCATCTGGAAGGCCTAAGGAAAAGAGACGGCAATTTGAGGGTGAGGCAAGCAACTTTGACGACTCCTCCAAGACAACAAGAAAGTATGGAGAGACTCGTTGCTCTAGATGTGGAGGAGCTAGCCACAACATTAGGAGATGTACTAATGCAGCTACAAATGATGCTCTAAATAAGAGGGAAACAAAAGAAAAATCGGGGGCATTGCATCTGAAATGTCAGGCCTTAATGCACCTGTTTCACATGTATAATAATAATATTATGTTAACTATGATAAATTCAATTGGTTTTATCTTATATTGCTCTCTTGGTAGGTTGAAGCCCCTCAGGGCCCTCATGCCCCATTGCAGGCTCTCAAGACTCTAGCATCTTGGCCCCTAGTGCACCTGTTTCACAAGTATAATAATTGTTTGTTATGTTAAGTATGGTTTGAAATGCATTTGGTAATGACTTGTTGCTTTTTTGTAGGTTGAAACACTACCATTTACTTTAGGAATATTGGGATCCATTCAATCAGCTTCACGAAGGTCTTTTAGCTCAGGAATGGGGATACCAGCAAACCAAGGGCCTAATTGGAGGCCTCCAACACCGTTTAATCCATCTCCAGGTGCAAGCACAATTCCATTCAGGTTCCTTGCGGCAGTGATGAATAGAGGCAATTGGAGTACTCATGCTTATAGACCTCCTCCTATAAGGCCAAGAGTACTTGCACCAGTTTCAACGGCTTAAGCATCAACTTCCAATTCAAGCTCATCACAAGGATCAAACACCATCAGTCAAAGATCTAGTGAAGGTTGCTAGGATGTGAAACAAATAGAACATCCTGATTCTGATCAATAGGCAGCAGTTTTTTCTTTCTCAAGTTGAATTGACTATGTGACTTTTTCTTTTTTTACTAGAATTTGCTGCTTTTATTTCAGATTACTGCTCATATATTCTTATGTTTGGTTATTGGATGATAATATTCAGCATGATAACAATATAATTCTTTCATTACAATGCAAAGTCATGCCTTGTGGTTTACAATATTTGAATTCGAGTTCACAAACTCATTACTTGACACGCTACCATATCCTAAGACAAACACCAACTAAGACTAAAATAAGGAGGAAAATCAATATGCCACATGCAATCTTCAGCATTTTGTTTTCCTGTTTGTGCGCATCCGAATTTCGTCTCGTCAGGGCACGCATGCGCGCGCCTAAATGGAATGCGGCTTGGGAGTGTCCACCTTCCCGGGGACGCGAGACGGATGCACGTGAAAAGGAGTCACCACTTACTATTTACGACCCAAAGGTCGAGGGCCGTTAAGTCGCCCGGGTCTAGGGGTACGAGGTAAATCTAATTGCTAAGGCATATAGTCTTGCGGAACCCAAAGTTCCGAATTCAGGGGTTCTGTTACGTGCGGGCCTATACCCCGCACGCTCTATTGGTACTCTAGCTTACTAGGCTTGCCATTTTATTTATTACCGCATGATTTAGGTTGCACTCGACTCGCCCGTTTTGACATCGAAATTCGAAAAAACACTCCAACCGTCCGCTCTCCGACCGGGATACTTACATGAATATGTTACAACATAAACCCTTACATTGTTCTCTCAAGTAAACAAAATAAAAATTACAACAA